>NW_026525417.1:42603-342603 GCF_943734705.1 Anopheles coustani | reverse complement strand
TCAATTTACTATGAGACAGGCTTTATATGCAGAATATTCTGCAACTCCCATAATTGCTTCATGGATTAAATTATCATTTGTTTATACTAGGTAAAATGGCCCGGTTACACGGGCCCGTGTAAAGTAAAATACTAAGTCAATTTAGTAAAGTTATTATTAAGATACGGGGATTGTTCTTTAGATCTGTGCGTGGCTAGCTATATTTACTTGGTTAAAGAGCTGCTTCATTTCATAAATCATATATATCATCTCATTCATCAAACATATTTTGAGGGTTTGGAAGAAAATTCAGTAGGTTGGTAAGTGGTATATCTCAGATGGCAGTTTATTTACAATCATCCATTACATCATAAATCAGTGCTTAACTATAAGCACGGTATATACGCGTTGAAAGTTTTAACGAAAATTTCAGATCGAAGTTTCACTGCCAACAATCTCCTTATATACAATATTTTTTGTTGCAACACCTTCTTCGTCCTCTTTTTCAGGCTGCTGTACCAAAATTGCAACGTTTTGCCTTGAAGTGACACGTGAAAGCGCCACGTACAGTTGTCCATGAGCGAAAACGTTACTGGGCAAGTAAAGCCCAAGATGGTGCAATGATTGGCCCTGGGACTTGTTTATAGTCATGGCGAAGCATACTTGTACAGGAAACTGTTTCCGTCTTATTTGAAATGGCAGCCCAGCGTCATTGCTGTCGCAAAAAATTCTAGGTAATAAGACATCATCCCCTCTTCGCTTGCCTGTCAGGATCCGTGCGTGGATACAGTTGCGCTTCAGGTTGACTACTTGTAGCCGTGTGCCATTGCATAGACCGCGTTCAGTGTTTAAATTACGCAGTAGCAGCACTGGTACATAGCGCTTCAACCTTAACCGATGGAGAGGTACACCGCTCATGTTCAGTGAATTAAGAAATTCAGCTGGCAGCTGTAGGTGCTCGTGTTCTTCCGGATTCACTAATGTGTCCACCGACAGGTATTCTTCCTCTGTTTCCGGTACTCTCTCCAGGATACCGTTATTGATAGAGGTTACATCAACATTCATCGGCGAGAGAATGGCTCGGTTAGTGAAAAATGCCGGATCCTTGTAGTACCTCTCGATGTTGGGGTAAATTCTTCCAATCAGGGCCAAAACGTCCGTATCTGGGTTGGTTGAGCGAGGTAGCACCATATCTCGAGGAATTTTCGCAAAACCTGTGCCTAACTCCGGAAATGTTGGATGTCGTCCTTCGCCGATACTTAGGAGAAACTCACTAAAATCTCGCAATTCCGTGGCGTGATGTGCGTCGGGTGCTGTTTGAACGCGCATGTTCGTGCGTAAGCGTAGTACTCGACAGTGCTGCCACAGTGGGCTCTGCTTAAGACACTGATTGATTATTTGGGCATCTGTGCCTTTCGGCACAATCGGTAATATTTGCCGAAAATCACCGCAAAGCAGCATGACTTTACCCCCGAACGGTTGACTAATGCCGACAAGATCTTGCAGTGCCCGATCGACCGCCTCCAAAGCGTAACGGCTGCTCATGGAGGCTTCGTCCCAAACAATGAGCGAAGCTTGCCGGATTAGATCTGCAAGATGCGATTGTCCAGGTATGGCACACTGCGAATTCTCGTCCAGAACTAACGGTAATTTAAACGTAGAATGAGCCGTTTTGCCGCCGCTCAACAACAATGCTGCAATGCCACTTGACGCAGCAGCAAGTGCAATCTTCGACTGTCTACGCGTGTAAGCCAATACCTTTTCCAGAAGGAACGACATTCCAGTTCCGCCAGGCCCATTGAGAAAGAAAAATCGGCAAGTAGAAACATTCGTAGGTGCACGATCGACTGCTGCAGTGATGATTTCATAAACTGCACGTTGTTCTGTATTCAGAAGTCCCACTGTCAGGAGTGTCTCGTCCAGAGCGCTAATACTGTAGGAGCGTTCCGCATTAAGAAGAACGTTTACGTTCACCTCTGGCATAAGGTGTTCCCGCACGTGCGCAAAGTCAGCAAGCTGGGGCAGGTCTTTGAAGCTGGACAAATGTTTTGGCGGTGTCGTACCGCGCAAGAAGTCTTCTATGGCCTGCAATGTACGCAGCTGCTCTATATCTCGCAAGATACGGTTTTCGTCGGAGTCTTCGGCCGTATACCTCGCTCGATGATTGTGACGAAAATCTTCGCAAAGATGGTTCGCGAATGCATCCCATAGACGCCTCGGATTTTGCGGTACTCCTTCCGAAAGGATTAAAGCGAACAAATGGCGAAGCTGGGCCGGCATTTGGAACGTGACTGCTTCCCGCAAGGTTCGCTCCCATTCACTGTCGTCGTGCAAGAGCCCTTTAACTGTTGCCGCCTGATGGTATGTGGCAAATAGCGTTCCGTCCACTGTGCGAAGGTCTTCGAACGACGTTGGCCCTTTTCGGTAGCACAAAAGCAGTCGCATACAATACCGTTCCATGAGCGTCATCGAGCAAGAAACCATGCGTCCAATTACTGTACCGTCATTTCGACTACGGCGGATCCAATGCTTTCCTGAACCATGCCACGAAAGTTTTTGCCTTGCAGTCGGTATTGCAAATCGATAATACATAGGTACATCTTGATATGTTAGTGTTGCAGCAAAAGCGTCATTTGCGGCCAGTTCAAAGAAACGGGTAAGCATCGTGTCATGACCGCGATTGAGCACTGACTCGACGGTATCGTTCTCTCGGAATGTGACACTTTGCGCGTTTTTCAGGTGTATCGGAAGTTGAATGATGGTGTGAGATTTGGCTTGCAGTTCAAAACGCATGATACGCCAACAGCTCTCGGATGCAGAGATGTAGCGTGGATCGAGGTACTGTTGTATCTCATCCACTGTTTCGTTCGACGATACAGCCAGACGGTCGTGTCCTTTATATACATACTTGTAAAGATATTATACGCTAGTTATCGTCGTGCATACCTCAACATTTATGTGGGCGTTATACTTGTGACACAACCATGGGTTATATGGTACCACGTATCGGTTGTCTAACTCCATGTTACCTTTTACATTGACTGTGCGTCCGTTGTTGCAACGACGATACAAAGGATATCCGTTTTCGGCCTGGCGGGTCTGCTCACAAAACGCCTTCGGATAGTGCTTAGAGCATGCGCCGTCTTTCATGCACGGAGCATGGGGATAGGATCGACCACACGGACCATGAATCATGCACTTCCTTATGGTCTCGTAAAGCTGGACATTTTCTGGATCCGGTAGCTCTGCCGATACCAGCCTGTCGTAATCCTCAGGAGTCTTTGGCTTGTCGTCATCAGCCAGAATCACCAAACAATGGGCATGAGGCAGACCGCGCTTTTGAAACTCTATGACATGTATTCCCGCAACCTGTAGACCCAGCACTCCTGCTGAAAGATCCTCCAGGATCGCGCCTATCAGCAGCCTGTTGTCGTGGCAGCAAAGCCTCCGTAATTTCTGTCCATAACGGATTGCATGTCACCGTAATGAAAAGATCGGGCTTGCCCATTGCTCGAACCATGGCCATTGCATCCTGGTATTGAGCCCGCATATACCGATCACTTCCAACAAATGATGGTGCCAGGATTATACGCGTGCCCGATCGACCCAGTGTGCCAGTTGCGTTAGGTTGGCGAGTAGCTGCCGCCGTTGACTGCTGCTGCTGGTTCTGCTGCTGTAGATCATTAGCCACGTGGTCGACCCCGGCTAGATCCATAATGCCAGCATAAACATCGGCACGTAAATTTTCCTGATGCTAACGTTGGTATTTGAGCCTCTGTGCCTCCATCTTACAGTACTGATCCACGCAGTACTGCTGCATCAAACGACCGGCGTAATGGATCAGCGAATGGTCTCCTTCTCGCCAACAAAGACGATAAGCAGCGTACTCGCGAGGACTAATCTGCCGTGATGAGGTTCGCTCCTGGGGATCATCATCACCACTGTTTGCGTTCTCTAAGCCTCTCACCGATAATGCATTGTTTTGCCTGGGTGCCTTAGGCATTCCAAATGTCCACCCAACCTCCCCGAAGGGGTGCAACAGAGGATACTGCAAGGCATCGTACAGTTGGTTGTGATCGAAAACTTTTCTTTAAGCGCCAGTAGCACGGTTTTCAAGCACGATGTCGCGTGTCTCTGAATGGTCTGTGCTTACTAAAATGCCACCAATTTCGTCCGCAGTTGGTCGATTGTAACGCCGCCGATCGACACCCGGCAACCGCGCATGAATATGGAGCTGTAAATTATTATCGCTCGCCATACGTTCATAGGCATGGCGGAATATTTTTGCGAGAGGATTTATTTCCTCAAACATGGTCTGCAACGTCTGAATTATCTGTCTGCTCAGGCCACCGCTCTGTTCAGTACGCGCGTCAATAATGGCAGTACGCTGTTGTTCTGAGGTCGAGTCATAAAAATACAACTGCGCAAAGATGGGATCACGTCGTGGAAGGGATGCCAGTCCACCGATGCGGTGACATAGTGCACCTTGAATGCGATAATTGTAGACACTACCTCTAGCAGCCACGCTTTGATCCTGGCGAACAGGATCAGCCGTACGAACTGAAGCGCCCATCGAAGTGAACGCGAAGGCATTGTTGTAACACCGTATGCGTTGTAAAAACTGTCGATTTGTGAAAAGTTCACGCAGTGCAGCTGGTGGCTCGTCGAATGGTGGAATAACGATTTGTCCACTGTTACAACACATCGAAGGTGTTTCTCCAGGCCATTTCTGTGCGGCACAGTACAGGCACGGCTGCCGAGGTCCCAGTAAATGCCGTTCAGGTCTGTTATAGTTGTTGTGATAGCCAAGTCCCGTCCTAAGTGCCCGTTGCCCATACCGTCTTATCAATCGTTTGCGTTGTTGTGCTTGGTATTCCCGCCGATTTTGACGTGGCAATACATTTGCAGGAAAAACTGCACTCGAAATGTTTGGCAGTGATGCGGACGGATTTTGGAGGCTGGGTACAATTGTCTCCGAAATGCTAACGGTGCCGATACGTCGGCGACATCGAAGCTCGAACTGACGCTTGCGGCTTAGCCGTGCATTCCGCGCCGCTTGTGTCTCTACCGGTGGTTCGGGGTATCTCGCTGCAAAGTCACGCTCAAGAACATCTTCTCTAAGGGGGTTATGATTTACAGTGACCGAAGATGTTGACGGCTGCTCCGCTGAGCTCTGCTGTACCGAAATGCTACCGGTGGTGGTTCGTCGGCGACGTTGATACACAAACTGGCGCCTCCGGTTTAGACGTGCTTTCCGCTCATCTCGTGTCTCTTCCGGTGGTGTGGGGTATCTCGCTGCAATTTCCCGCTCCAAATCACCTTCTTCACGATGATCAATACCCGTAGTGTCCATCGCCAATTTGAATTGTCGTTGAGCTTCAACGAATGCGATGAATCGAAAATCCAATGGCGAATGTATTTAAATTTGTCAAACGCTTGCTTTCACTCGGCTGATAATTTGCACACTGATTTGAAATTGACACTTAATCAACGAATCAATTAGACGTGCCAATTTCACTAATACATTATCAATAGTATAGGTAGGTGGATGGTGTGTTGGGGGTGGGGGTCCTAACGGATATTTAACAATCAATGAGATAAGAAGAGATGATCTCACTAATACGTCATCATGTGAAGAAGGCTGTGAGTCAGGCGGGGGGAGGGAGAGGTCATAACGGTTTTTAAAACCCATCGTCATTACCACTACTACCACGGGTTACTAATACGTCATTACCACGACAAAGAAATCAGTTCCGAACGACTTTTAAATTGTTGGTCAGCACGGTTTATGCAATTTAATTTCGTTCATAATTCATTTAACAGTTTATTAAGTTCTTATAATATAAATTTAGTTTCTTTAATTACCAAACATGTAACACCTTAACTTTTAAAGCGGCAATAAAAAATAAAATGGGACGGATGTTGGTCAGTGATAAAAAAAAACACTGATTGCAGCTTCCAACATCCAAGAGAGTGCATTACGCTACTGTACAGGAAAGAGAGTATCATTCATCCACCGGTCAGTGTGTAGCGCGCGCTTTCATACCGCAAGCGGCAAACCTTCGAGAGAGCATTAACGCTACGGCATCAAGCAGTGCTTGCAAACCATTATCCAAGAGCATCGCCTTCTACTTAACTACCGATTAGTGCGAAGCGCAAGTTGCACACCTCTGGTCAGCATCCGCTCGCTCTTTCATATCGTGAGCGGCAGGGGACAGAGAGAGCACAGCGATACAATGCAGCGAGTGCAGAATCCGTATCTCTGGTCTACACTACCGCGCTCTTTCTCACCGGCACGTGTTCCCCTGCGCATGCTGCCTCATTCTTGCTGCAGTCGTTCCGGCCTTAGCGTTACGCGTTAGTTTCCACGGAAGAATCTAATATATAAAAGTCACCGTTGTCTGTATATATATAGGTTATGATTAGTATTAATTATTAATAATAGTATCCGTGAGCTACCCTTGGTACCTCACGTGACTACGCTAGGTTAAGTAGTATTAGTAACCTCGCCTCACTTTGGTAATCGGCAGATGTACCAAACGCGCAGAGGCAGTCTGAGGTCAGCATCCAATGAGTTAAGTTGAATTATAATAAACGTATTCTTATAATTGGCGCAGTCGACGGTTCTTGCAAAAAAAAAGCCCACGTACGAGGCACCTGTTGTCCCGAGTGATCGATCGTTGAGTGTATATCAATAGATTTGCGGCAATAGTTACGTGCAAGTGAACCTACAAAGTATTTTTTCAAACAAATTGTTTGTGACAAAAAGTAAAATAAAATGGAGCCCGATCTAAACCAACTTGTAGAGCAAGTCAAACTTTTGACTGCTCACCAACAATTGATAACGGACGCTTTATCTACAATGAACGGGAACCGTTCAATATTGTCCATCCCCGACCCAGTGAAGAGTATTGAAGTTTTCGATGGGAATAAACTATGTTGTGATGCATGGGTACAAGATACCGAAGAAACGTTAAATTTATACAAGGAATGGATTGGTCAACCAATTTTCGGACAAATCATACGCACAGTGAAGAGCAAGTTAAAAGGCGAAGCAAAAGAAGTTCTCATCGCCGCCGGAAATCCGAACACGTGGCCCGAAATAAAAGACGCTATCGTCAAGGCATTCGGTAACAAAAGAGACCTCGCTACACACATGTGCTCCTTATTCTACGCCCGACAAGGAAAAAATTCGATTCGTGAATTTTATAAAAAGTTGAAAAACATTGAAACAGCGATGAAATCGTCGGCTTCCACGATGGAAGAGTATAAAGATTCAATGCCAGCAATAAGTAATTTATTGAATCTCATCACACTCACGCGGTTCGTCGACGGCCTCGACGGAAATTTGGCAATACACGTGAGAAGCAGCAAGCCGAAATCGCTCGAGGAAGCTCTGGAAGTCACAGAGGAATATTCTAACGCTATCTATCGGCAGCGGCTGGGAGGAACAAAGGACGGATGTTCCAAATCACACGTTTACACCGGCCCGCCGAAGAACAAAAGCGACCGTCCAGCCGGACAATTTGAATCTCGTAAGCAGCACTCCTACGACAAGCAGAGTACTCCAATACATCCGCCCCGGTACGCTGATGGTGATGTATCGATGAGGACACGCGTATCAAAAATGGAGGTCAATGCACACAACGAGTGTAGCACGTGCAACGATCGTTGCAGCATTACGGATAACCTTGCTGAAAAGAACACAAATAACGACACCAAACTATATGAGGTTAATTTATCTACGATCCCAAGGGACGAAGTAGAAAAAGCAGTCGAAATTAATAACTTTTTACCTTACTTATCCTTGTTTCTTAAAGGTCGTGAACTGAAGTTTTTAATTGACACAGGAGCGAATAAGAACTACATATCGCCTGAACAAGTTGATACGAAAAATTACAAAGCCGAAAATGAAATGGCAGTCAGAAATGTTAGCGGACTGCATACAGTTAAATATTCAACTTATATAGATTTATTCAATGTGAAGAAACCTTTAAAATTCTACTTATTCAAATTTCATGAATTTTTCGACGGGCTCATAGGGTACGAAAGTTTAAGAGAATTAAGCGCTCGTCTAAACATAAAAGAAAATACGATAGAAATTGGTGGACAAGTAATCGAACTAAAAAAAAAGTACGCAGAAAATAGCATTCATTTGAATGATCAATTTATTAAGATCCCAAGAAAGAGAAATGGCTCGTTTTTAATAGAAGATGAAATTGAATGTAGCAACTTCACAATATTACCAGGATTGTACGTTGCAAGCAATGGAAAAGATATCGTAGCTATCGAAAAAAAAACACAACCTGGTAAAAACGGAAATCAACTTTAACGAAGTAGATATAGGCACAGAATTTGATAGCTTAAACAAAGTTCCTTGCAAAGAAAACTTTGAAGACTATCGCTTAAAATTCGATGAACTAAATGGAGAGGAAAAAGAAGCACTACAGAAAATTATCCAAAATAATAGGGAAATTATCTACTGTGAAAATGACAAACTCACTTTTACTCACAACATAAAACATAAAATCAGGACCACTGATAACATCCCAGTGCATACTAAGTCTTATCGTTACCCGCACGTATATGAAGAAGAGGTACAGAAACAAGTAAGGAAAATGCTAGACGACGGAATTTGACTAATGGGTTTATTATCTGTAACTAACGTAAATGTACGACCGTAAAGGTACTGGTGAAACTTTCGAATACCAAAAATAATAGCATAAGCTTCTTTATCAATTTGCGAGTACTTTTGTTGTGTTCTTGTTAGCGTCTGTGAGGCGTATTGCAGGGGTCTTTCTGTTCCATCCGGATACAGGTGACTAAGAACTGCCCTAACTCCATATGGAGATGCATCAGTCGCTAACACTATTGGAAGCTTCGTATCGTAATGAGTAAGAAATCTATCAGATTGCATTTCTTGTTTAACTGTCACTAATGATTTTTTCACATTTGGGACTCCAGATGAAAGGAACATCATCTTTCAATAGATTGTTTAAGGGGAACAGTATTGTGGACAGGTTAGGAAAAAATCGACCGTAGTAGTTTATCAGCCCAACAAAGGATCGCACTTGTTCCTTGTTTTTCGGAGCTGGCATGTTTTGTATTGCATCGATCTTTTTTTCTGTATTTTATGGATTCCGTCTTTATCGACCATGTATCCGCAATATTCGATTCGGTCACAGAAAAAATCACACTTTACCCTATTTACTCTAAGGTTGTACTTGTGTAATCTTTCCAAAACCTCCTCTAGTCTTTTCAAGTGAGATTTTTGGTCAGGGCCGGTGACCCGAATGTCGTCAATAAAGACAGCAACACCTGGAATTCCTAGTAGGATCTCTTCCATCAATCTTTGGAATATGGCTGGAGCAGAGGCAATACCATACATAAGTCTGGTGGGTCGAAACAATCCTTTGTGTGTACTCAACGTAAGCAAATCCCTATCCTCTGGCCGTACTTCCAGTTGCAAATAAGCTTGCGATAGGTCCAGCTTTGAGAATGTTTCACCTCCCGCCACGGTGGCAAACAATTCTTCTACTATTGGCAGAGGGTGTTCGTCGATCAGCAAATTAGGATTGACGGTTATTTTGTAGTCACCACACAAACGCACTTTGCCACCTGCTTTTTTCACAGCAACTAAGGGGGTAGCCCACTCGGCGTGATCCACTTTTTCCCATATTCCGTCTTTAATAAATTTATCCATTTCTTTTTCGATTGTATCACGTAAAGAAAAAGGTACCTGTCTCGCTTTGATGTAAACTGGCTTCGCATTTTTACGGACTGTCAGTGAAGCTTGTATGCCTTTAGTCTTGCCCATACCTTCATCAAAAACGAGCGGAAATTTCTTTAACAGGTCATTTAACTCCATCATTTGCTTTCCACCATCGCAGTAAGAAACGTAATGCGCTCCAGGTCTGAAAACGCGGTTGAAGTCTAGCTTCAATGTATTTAACCAGTCACGGCCAAGCAGAGGATGGCGGTTGGACTGTGCAATATGTAGTGGTAACATGCACTTCTCATCATTAACGGTGACTGCAACCAACACTTTTCCTAACACACCTATGTCATTATCGCAATAACTAATTAATCGGATGTTAGTGGGGAGAATTTCTAAATTGCCAAAATATTTTTCTTTATCCTGCGTATTTATAAGGGAAACAGGAGATCCGGTGTCGACTTCGAACTTCAATAGGGATTGGTCAACCTTAAGGCTCAGCCAGTACTTACCAGCGGTTTCGGCACTCAAGTGAAAAACACTGTTGATGATCTCCGGCTGCTCCAGATGGTGTGCGTTGTCCGTCCTTCTGCCCTTCGTCAGACACACCTTCTCCAAATGCCCTCGTTTTTTACACGCATTGCAAACGGAGGCTTTATGTTTGCACTTATCAGCAAAATGGTCCGGGTCCCCGCATCGATAGCATGCTCTCGGTTGTGTGTGCTTAGGCGATGATGAACTCCTCTTTGTAATCGGTGCAGCTTTCTTCTTAATTTTCTTTGAACCGTGTTCGATGTATTGTACTTCGGTTCGCATTGTACTTCGGCCATGCAACTCATCGGTACCACGATAGGACATCTCCATCCCGAATACGATCTCCTTTGCTCTCGCTAGCGTCAGGTCCCGTACTTCGAGCAATCGCGCTTGTATTGTTCGATTTTTTAATCCGAACACGAACTGGTTTCGCAGCGCTTTCTCCAGATCATCTCCAAAATTGCACGTTTGGGCCAGCTTTTCTAGCTCCATCAAGTACGAGCTTAACGCCTCGTGGTCCAATTGCTTGCGGCTAGCAAACTTGAAATTTTCCAAAATTTCCAACGGCGTTGGACTGAAATGTGCTCTCAGGATGTTCACAATTTCATCGAATGTTTTAGTGTCCGGCGCTGTGTTTTGTAATTTGTTGCAAAGTACATCGTACGTTGCCCCGCCCATGTAGTGGAGCAAATGGTCCTTTTTGTCTTCTGCGCCCACGTGGTTGATACGGAAAGCAATTTGCAATCTTTCCAACCACCTATCGAATTTTGCCGTATTTGGGTCAAACGGCTCGAACGGGCTCGTTCCTTTCTGCATTGTCGCCGTGACACCTGCAGCGGTAGTAGGAATGGTAGCACTAGAACCGGCGGCGGTGTCCGTAGCGGTCAATTCGGCTCTTGACCTGGTTGCAGGGGAAGCGGCACTGGTAGTAGCAGGGGGGGCAGCAGTTGAATCCGTAGTGCGTTTTGGCACAGGTGCCATTCGTTATTCACGCACTTTTCACTATGTATCACTAGCAAAAACGCTAGTTCGACTTCCTCGTCGCCAATTGTAGTGTTTGTAATGTGTAAAGTATTACTTTATTAACTGGTAGTATTTGTAGTGTGTAACGTATTGTCTTCCTTGACTGCCTTGCTTCGTGGTTGGGACACTACTGACCGCATGTGGTCCATCCGTCGTCCTGCCCGGCTGTCAATCCATGCATCTGGCAGCTCCAGTGCTGCCAGCTTCCTTCCTTTGTAGGATATAACACACATGATCAACGGTTGTTTCATTTTTTTCCGGCGTCAAAATAATCGGAATATATTTCGTTTTCGCTTTCTAAAAAACAGTTGATTGACCTAACAACATGCACGATAATCGTGTCTACTGGATTTTCCCATAATGGTTTATAAAAACTCCAGAAAATCAAAGCTATGTGCAGTTTCGGGTATTTGATGTCGATCTCCAAAACTATACCATTTCTTAAATATTCTCAACTATTTGGCCAGTTCTAGCGACCTTGCATCACAAACAGTGAACTTATAATCAATTTTGTCTAATGTTTTTCGTGTCGACTTCTGCTACACCTGGCGTTTCCACAGCACTGTCCATGGCTGTTATCAAGTTTTGATACATTTCATCTTCTTGATCTCCCAAAATAATTAATCATTTCGAAAAGTTATTGGTTATTGGTTATGCGAATATGCGTGTTGCTCTTATTCGCTGGTTGGTGGTGATCAATGTACAATGGTTAGTGTTAAGCGCGATTCCGTTCAACGGAAGGGTTTATCATAATTTCCGAGCTTCACTCGTAAGTGCCACGTTTTACATGTTTTTTTTAAAGGCAGTTTGTAAAATCCCAAGATCATTTGTTACATGGGTGCATGTGGAGTCGAAAACTGTCTTCGTTGATAGTGGTGTCGAAAACTGTGGTCGTTAGTAAAAAACCCTACCCGAACAAACTTGTTGTAAACGTGTTTGCTATGTTTCATGTCAATCATTTCTTTAATTAATACAGGACTTCGCTCACTCCATACATGACTTGGGATACTAATGTATGCATTAACAGTCATTAAGCTTGACTTAACGGTGTCAACGCAATACGAACATGTTCGTCATGACTCATGTGCTGCGACTTATCGTGGAGACGCAGCATGTTTTTCTCAAACACCTCCTGTCTGCAAAGTTTTAAGAGTAATAGATCAACTTTCTTACTGGATTGAATGCAACAAAGTTTATTGCAAACATTTTCGCTGAAACATAACGTTGTTAATGGTTTGTCAACCAACCTTACCGGAGTTGGACAGAACTTTATCCATAGTCGAGAAAACTATGGTTGTTGATATGCGTTTCAGTTCTTTCATCGAAAACACGATCAATTGTTTTTAGCTTAATTCTGTGGAATATACTGTGATTTTAAGTATGACCTTCGGATTCGGAGATCGAATAGAGCATTTGCGCTGCTTCGGGCAGATGACCTTGATCGACGCTTGCCCTTTACTACATCTTCTTATTTTGTCCGTTTTTCTGAACTATTTAGCCACTTCAAGCGACCTTCCGGTCCAAAAAAAGGAACGGTTAAGACTCCTATCTTTGCCAACCATTCTATTAATGCTTTTGATGCAGAACAATTAATCGGCCGTATTAGCTGATTGAAAGTTGGTAAGATTCTTGGTATTTTAATGTTATCGGAGAACGGTACATCGTTGGTTTCAAGTTTTGTTTTTAACTATTGTGCTTAGACATCAAAATCGTTTTGTTTACATATTACTATTTGTAAAAAACTTTGCAACATGCTGCGGCGATAAAACAGAATGATTTTTAAAATGCCTTCCCATTTTTGGGATATTTGGTAGGAACGTTGCCTTCAGAATAACGAAACAAAAAAATCACCCAGGGGAATACAGGAACAGGAACAGAAAGAGTTTTTCACTGCTTTCATGGGAAAAGCCACATTATATTCCGTAGCCCTAAAGCTGCATAAACGGTTTTGACATGAAATACGAAAAGACACGTCGAATTGTTTCAAACGTCTTTTCCCTATAAGTTATCGCGCAGTAGACGACAGTTCGAGGATATGTTTTGGCCGTTTTGTGTGTCTGAAGTGGTATAGAAACTCGTTCTCTAGTAACTGATGTGCAGTGTAATCTTCCTTTTGTTTTGTTTGGAATGTGATTTTGTTTAATATGTTTTGTGTTTTCATTTTTTTTTTTGTTTAGGCTGTTCTGTGGGCTTTCCATACGAAACCGCTCACGGTCGCTGGCCACACTGGTTCAATTCCGTATCCCGGCTTTACTGGCGGTTTCGTCTACGCCATTCTTCCCCCTCAATTTAGGCCTACCACGCGTCCTCTGTCCTTGCGAACAGCCTAAAAGGACTTTACGGGATGGGTCGTTCGGTGCCATTCGCATGACATGGCCAGCCCACCGGAGCCTGTCGCTCGTCATTATATCCACTCCTCCATTGTCCCTCCTCTCATACGGGGCCAAAAATCCTCCTGAGCATCTTCCTCTCGAAAATGGCTAAGGGGGTTTCGTCAGATTTGGACATAGTCCATGGCGAGTCTCGGAGACGTATGTGAGCACTGGTACTATGTATGTCAGGTTTAGTCCCAGCTTCGACTGTCTTGACAGGTCTCGTGAGTGGAAGAGTTTTCTCCGGCTGTAATATGACCGCGCGCCGCTTGTTCCATCCTTTGGTATGCTCCAATATTATGCCAGCGCATGTCATGATCTGGATTGACTTATAGAAGATGGCCCCCGAAGTTTCCACCTCCGTGTCTCGGATGGCCCTCTCTAACGCTAAGTTGAAGAGTATGCAGGCATGAATGAATGTAGAATGCATTTAGCTTACCATGAATTTCTGAAGAGCGCCCATCACAGTGATTATTCCCGTGCCGCGTAAATTTATTTTGTTCAACTCCCAAAATTTTCAAAATTATCGTGAACCTTATTTCATTTTTTGAAACATTATGGTTTTACAAAAAAAACTGCTTGCTTGATCTCAGGGTGAGCTGGTGTTTCCACCAGCAAGTGTATACATGTAACACCAACTTTACCCGCAAGCGCCATATCCTTTGTTTTTCATTGAAAATGCACAACATACTCGAAACATTCACACATCCCATCAGACACAGTTCTGATAACATTATTTTTTGTTCGGCTAGCTACATCTTTTCGCTACGGTTTCTCTAAACTAAAACCCATAGAAAGATGTTTTTTTGCACAATCCGAGATGCCTTGAAGAGATGTATCATTTGAAATGTCGTTTGCAAAAATCGTCCAAAGGGTTAAAAATAACAAACAGTTGATTGAGATTGTATCTCGTAATCTTGAAACTTTTGCACCGATTGACAGATTTTCGCAAACAACATTTCAAATGAAAGGGCACTTCAATACAAACAACTTTGTTGAAGAAACCATCTTTCTATAACTTTTAGTTTATGCGAAACCGCAACGAAAAGTTAGAGCATTTAGCATTGAGCAGAAAGCCAGGTGCGCCAGTGTGTGTCTGCCGTGCATGCGAAAGCGATTGCACCACTATGGGGTAACTGGTAGAAAACCGCCGAAATGAAATTAAATGCGTATTTAGCTTGCTTTGAATACAGTTCGTTAATCGTACGTGATGCAATTATGTGTAACATTTTACACCGATTTGTTTGTTTTGTAGTCTAGTTTAAAACAACAAATTTATTTTCAAACGAATACCAAGTTTTAGTTCGGACTTTTATCCTAATACCGTTCCACTGTGTGTGTACCTGAATGGAGTTTCCAACGTTTCTGTTTGCACTCCCGTTCGGCTCGTGCAGTGTCTCGCTCGCGTACGCCCGTTCAGGCGGCGAAAAAAAAACAGTTCGAGAGCGCAGGCAGTGCTCGTGCACCGTTTTTGCACCATAGCTGCGTTGTTTGCTTGTACCCGATGTGTGAAGCACGGGTTGCGCGCCTCTGAGTTTTTATTCTCTTGTGCACCGTTCGCATGACGCACTCCCCATCTCGGTTGCGCGGGCGCGATGCCGTATGCGCCGTTCGCTTGCTTTCGCTTCGCTCGTTTGGTGCACGTTTGCTCTCACAATGACGCGAAAAGCGTTACACTCCCCATCTCGGTTGTGCGGGCGCGATGCGCTATCTTGCATCCTACCTGCGATTAACGATTATTTATATTAGATGTTGTTCTTCTCGGAAGTACCAGCACCATCTGCTGGATTGTATTTATCGGTCGATCGTCAGCATCGATCGCGCTCGATCGAACGTCAATAATTTTGTCAACAAAAACATCAATAAAATTATTGACATTCCCACCCGTGCGTTGCCTGCAACGTACTCTTCTCTCGTTCGATCTGTAGCACCCGGCCGTTCCAGTTGGCGCATCTACTACATATTTTAGCTTGTTTTTATGTATGGAGTTTTGTGTACACTTAAAACTCGACCAATACTGAACCGTCGCTAATGAAACTTTCCACACATATAGTTTAAGCACTGCAGATGTTGTTGAAGATTCGTTTGATCACTTTTTTGTGATAAAATCATCTAAATTTTACAATTGAAACTCAGTTTTACTAACACAAACAAAACAAACACGTATGCAATCTACACTGCTTCACATAAAAACAAAACATAGCAAAAATGCACAAAATAGTATTTCTGTAGCACAAAACAAACATTATCTACAGTTTTCGGTAGTTTTTACAAAGAACAATAATTAATCGTAGCAATTTAAGGGTTTTCATTAACATTATTCTAATTTATGGGTCATACACGGTACTAATGAAAATAAACATCAGCCCAAGTATATATGCATCGCTGACCACTACTGTAATGAAAGTGACAGTACCAGATGTCAAGGTACATTCATTAAAAAAGGTTTTTGCAACACGGGGTATTGATGAAATATCAACAATTTTAAATATTACGTTATAGCAACTTTCAAATTAAAATAAAACTTTCGAGTACAGGGTAAAAACTATAATTCTTTTCTCAAATCCTTCTTCGCCGAGCAACGCCGGGGCGACAAGCTAGTAGTTCTAATAAAACCAAGAACAGGCTCAAGAATATTACGAGGTGCGGGATGTCGGTCACTTGTGGCTGTCGACACACTCGCAGTAGTGGCCACCGATGAACTGCTGCTAACTGTCGATCCGGTGACGGAACCCGAAGGGTCGCTGCGTATGAGAGGCGGAGGTGGCGGTGTCATCGTTGGTGGCTTTGGTGGTGGTCCAGCCGGTCGGGCGGTCGAATACGGTGACTGAGGTACGGAGGCTGACAAGGACGGTTCGCACGTCGTACCGGGACGGTTAGCGGGAACGTTCAACTCCGTTTGCATGACCGATGGTGACGTTTGGCATCGCGTTCTCTTATGTTGGCGGACACTGATCCTAGTCGCCGCTATTCCACCGCTTTGGCCCTGCTCGGCCATCACCCGCTGTGTGCCCGGCTGTTTCGGCGTTATATTAGGTTTGTAACAGTTTGGCGCCGGTTTCGGGAATGCCGTCGCTGAGGGAACGCTGTCATCTGCCAAGGAATAATTACTGCTGTTGCTAGTCGATGTCGTGGACATCGTTGGTATCGTTGTCGGTGTGTCGCTGCCCGACAGCGCGGGTCGGTTCGCAACCGGTGCGATTATGGTGGTGCTGGTGGTGGATTTGGTATTCGACGACAACGACGACAACGTCGATGGTTTGCTTCTGGGGGCGCCTTTTCCGCCTCCGCTATTCTCTAGCCGACTGTTGTTGTTCGACAAACCATTGGTGGTATCCTGCAAGTAAGTTTGGAGCTGTGGTAGCTGTGGTGAAGGGGAGCTTTTCGAAGCCTTATTAAACTGCGACTTGACTTCCGCACGGGTACACAGGTAGACGCTATGAGGATGTAGCGACGTCGGGGTTCCCTGGGTACCATAGATGACCCATCCAAGGCGCGTCTTGGCTGCTATTGGTTCCCCTGGCAAACCTTCGATCGTCTTGAGCGTCGTCATTAGCTGTGAGTTATCGATTCCGATCAGTATCCGGGGCGTTGCTCTCGTGTAACTTCTAGCGTCTGCTGCACCGAGGTAGTCGTAGGCTGCCGTTAGTTCCTTCACAGCTAAGGTTTGTTGCCGAAGTGCCAAGTCCGCCACTGTATGAGCGTTCCGCATGACGTAAGTTTTCTCGGCATTGTCGACGGCCGATATCTCCAAGGAAACGGTGCGAGATGCTGGCTCTTCGCGGGTAAGCTCACCTGTCCAGCTTAGGCATATAGGATTTAGGTAGCCCTCCACGCCTAGCTCCGCTAGCAGGTCCTGGTCCATTAGAGGTACCGCGGATCCGTCATCCAATAGGGCGTAGGTGTTAATGGACTTCCCCGCCCCGTACACGGTTACCGGAACATACCTAAGTAGCGTTTTGCTTCCTGCTACTACATGAGAAAGGCTGGATACTACGTTAGACTGGGTTTGCCGGTCCGGTCGCGTAGGGTTGTGTAGAAGCTTGTGGTGGTAGGCGGAGCAGCCCGCTTCTCCACATGGCCGTGTTACGTGGCAGCGGCCGTTATGCTTCCACAAGCAGGTGCGACATAAGTGCCAGCGACGCAGGCATTTCCATCTTTCGTCTACGGTGGCGGCGAGAAACTTCGGACAGTCAGGACCGGCAGGGCAGTCATCCTTATTGCAGACCAGACAGCGTGGTCGATCGTTATCCTCCGTTCCCTCGTGGTGGCTGTACACTCGACGGACCTCAGCACGCTTGGGAGCTTCTTGGACTGGTGGTGTCACGAGGATTGCCGCGTCGGTAATGGCATTCATCCATGTCCCGAAACTCTCAAGCGACACTGTCGACGGCATTGCGCGCCTGTGCAGACCCCAGTCCAGTCGTAGATGAGGGGGAAGGCGGTCGACGAGCTCTTGCAGAAGGGCCGCGTTTACGAGCTGCTCGTGTAGACCACTATTTCTAACGGTGGCACACAGCTCTTCCACCGCAACACCGTAGTCGACGATGGTCTGCAGGCGCTCCATCTTCGGTGGCGGTGTTTCCCTGATCTGCTGCAAGATGTTGTTAATCAGCACCTCGGGTCGACCGAACAACTTCTCCAGCGTGTCCATCACCTCAATCAGGTTACGAGGTTGATGAAGTCTACATTGCACGGCTCTAAGTGCTCGTCCCGTCAAACACTCCTGCAGTCTCATCACATTCTCGTCGTCGGTGAAACCGCACATCCGAGTCGACGTGTCGAAGCGGCTTTTAAAGCTGCACCACTCGTCCGGGTTACCGGAGAACGTTGGTAGTTTTCCGGATACTACGTTGCGGGCAGCAAGCTGGCTTTTTGACAGCTCGGGTTCGTTCGCGCTCGCCTCTTTTTTCCAGTAACTGGGAATCGTGGAGCTTGACGCCAGTTTGCTCGCGTACGTAAGAGTCCTTCCGCGCTGCGCCGCAGTCACCCGGCTAAGCCCGGCCTCGAGCTGCTCCTGTCCACGAGCTCGTTCTCTCCGCTGTCCCTCGAGCAGCTCGCAGTCGCTGGCGTGCTCTTTCTCCTGCCGCTCCCTCAGCTGCCACCGTAGGGAGTTGATTTCCCGGGTGATCTCCCCGGAGGTCAACTTTTCCTTCGATATTCCGGCGCTTCCGCCCTCGCACTTCTTGCACTGCCACTCTTCCGTCACCGTGGCCTCGGTCAGTTCCACGCACTCGAAGTGGAACCACTTTTTACAACCATCGCACTGCGCCACGCGTTCGTGCAGCATGGCGAAACACCAGCCGCACAGGTCCTCGATGGCGGTTGACTCCATTGCCATCTTTGGGTTCGACATCTTCCTTCTGGCTTCCCTGGCTTTAGCAGCAAAGCGTGGGATTTTTTCGTGAAAAGTGTAGATATCCGGATTCAGCGGCGAATGCGGGCGCGATCTCACTTTTCTTGACACAATTAACTACGAAGTTGGTTGGCAGTTTTTTTTTTTTATAATATTTTATTCTAACAGAGCTATTCCGAGATCCGTTTCGAAACGGTGTCGAATGCGAGAGCTCGTCTCGAATCGAGATTTTTTCGGTATTCTAACATTCGAATCGAGTCGACAAAGTCGACATAGCTGTTCGGCAGTTGTCAAAATCAAATAGTCAACACAGCTTTGGACGTTGAATGTGAAAAGTTAGTTGTTGTTAGTAGAGTTTCGTGTTTACGAGTTTTACGAGTTTTACGGGTTTATTTTAAAATGATACTAGCGTCCTTTGTTAATAGCAGTAGTGATGATAGCGATGAGGAGCAAGGAACGATAATAAATCTTGCTTCGCATCGGCGAATGATCCGAACTACGACAGATGCGTTGGAATTGCCTGACCGAGCGTGAGTTTTGTAAAACAAGGAATAAACGAGATTAAACTAACCTATTGCTTTCTTTTTAGCTTTATTAAGAGTTTTCGTGTGTCGAAGGATATTTTTGTTAGTATTCTTCGTGATATTGAGCCAAGATTTGCTCCAGTCAAAGGACGCGGGTTGACTGTCAAAGAAAAACTTGCCGCTGCTTTGCGATTCTTAGCAGAAGGCAGTTATCAGCATGGAGTTGGACAAGACTACGTGGTAGCTATTGCCCAACCAACCTTCTCTGCTAGTTTTCAAGCAATTTTGGATGCTATGGAAGCCACACTATGCCCCAAGTGGATTTCGCTTGAGATGAGCAGTAACGAGCAACAAGAAGCAAGGCGTTACTTTTTTAGAAAAAGCGAAATACCCGGCATTGTGATGTGCGTAGATGGTACACACGTACCAATTATCGCTCCAAAAATAAATAAGGATCAATTTTACAACCGAAAGGGATTTTCCAGCTTGAACGTAATGATGGTAGGCTTATATATACGTTTTTACAATAGAAGAGCTCTTATTTAGAAGTTTCATCCCATTTCTTTTAAAGCTTTGTGATCATCAAATGAACATCCGTTACGTGAATGCCCGATATGGGGGAGCCAATCATGATGCTCATGTTTGGGCTGTTAGCAACGTAGATAGTTATTTTGAATCAAAACATCGGAATGGAGAAACCGCATTCAGAGTACTTGGTGGGTTTAAGCGATAAAGTTGTATATCAACTAAAATGTCTAATTAAATTACGATACAAATTCTTTCAGGAGATTCGGCATATCCTTCAAAACCATGGCTTGTTACGCCGAAAAGAAACGCAGCTCATGATACTCCTGAAGCAAGATACAACTCTAAACATGTACAAGGAAGGGAAATTGTTGAGAGGACGTTTGGATTACTAAAATCCCGGTTTCGATGTCTCTCAGATGCAAGACAATTGCACTACGCACCAGAAAAAGCAGCTCAGATTGTCAATGTGTGTAGCGCATTACACAACGTATGCGTTAGAAATAATTTGACGTTGGCTTCAAACGAAAGCGACTGAAAACAACAAAATTTAATAATTTTTAAAAAATAGTCAGGTCGTATATAAATATTTTCTCTATACATTAAATGAAGGAACAAAACCAATCGCCATTTATTATCCAGTAATCCAATTATCTTATACTATCAATGTAATTAAAACTAGCTATTATATCCAACTTATAATTAACCATACATTTATGATAATGAACTTAATATTACTTAGTTTTTTTTTTCTTTAATTCTACGAGTAATTCTTTAAAGAGATCGTTTGATAATTTTTGTTCTTCTCTCAAACGTTGCAGCTCCACTGCAGTTTCTTCATTCGAGGCAATTAATTTTTTTTCTACTTCGATCTTTTCCTTCATAATATTTATCATATCCTGATTCTGTTTTAAAACATCGTTCAAACTTCGTTTCCTTTGGAATGCAGGTTTTTGTCTATTACTATTTGCTAAAATTGTAGGAGTGTTTAACTCGCTACTATTACAATTTTCGGAGGAAGCAACTTGCGGTTCCTGTCTTTTTATATTTGCCGAAGAACCTTCCTTACTAGTGTTACCGGGGGACGCAATTTGCGGTTCCTGGCTTGCTGTATTTGCAGAAGCGCTTGCGTTGCTACTGCTACAACTTGCGGAGGAAGCAATTTGCTTTTCCTGGCCGGTAGTAGCGATTGGCAACCCAAAAGTTTTAGCATCAATGCCAGTAATAGTATTATGAAGATTTGTTAAAGCAGCTACACGTTCTTCTAGGTCGCTGAGACGCTTTACTTTGTATGGACCACCTCCTGTACCATTTATAGCACTTTTGTTGCATCTCAACTTGTGTTTGGTGTTGTGCTTGTAATCTGCCCAAACCTATGTAAAAAACAACAGATGATAGAGGTTATGCAAATACTACCCAATATATTCAAATGAATGTGTTTTACCTTCTTCCAAGCAACGACCGGTTTCACTGGAGGTCCCAATGCATTTAAGTTTTCCGTCAATTCCTTCCAAAACACATCTACCCAATTCCCTTTTGCTGTGGCTCTTGCGACCTCCGGTTCTGCCTCCATTGCATCTACTAATTTGTGCAATTGCACTTGAGTAGAGTACTCGTTACGTCCACCCGAATTGTTCATTTCAATACTACCACTAAAAGCAAAATAATCGTCTGTTAAAATATATTAATGAATCATTTTTCAGAATACTTACACAGCGTTGCTCCAGCAAAATTAAACACAATTACACTTCTAACCGCTTTCAATCAGACTATTGGAGTAGAATTGAGGGTGAAAGGAATGGTCACCATAGCAACCATAGCCCGCTTGATTTAAATGAAGATTCTCTACAAAACATCGTCCCGTCTGACCGGACTAAGCATTAATGCTCCTCAGGCACAACTCTCAATTACAAATAGTTATTTTTTATCCACAATCCAATTGAGCAGATATCATATCAGAATAACTTGGATTAGGATTTGCCACACAGTTTAATACAGCTTGAGTTCTGACCAGGCGGTGGTTTTTAGTAAAACAGCCTTTTTATTTACTAAAACTACCGTAATAAATTCAGTAAATTTTAATGCATATTATTTCCTCAACATGCACCTGTGTAATCGGACCTTTTAACCTAGTTTTTTTTATCAAAAAACCAAAAATTCGATTTTAACAATAACAATCAAATCGAATTATCGTACATCACCAAAGGTTTATTGAAACCATTAAGCGGTAACCCTTAAAACACTGTTGCATACACCTTGATAAATCTCGAATTCGAATTTGGTAATGCCGAATATCGAATCTCGAACATAAATCTCGAACGTTCGGATCTCGGAATAGCTCTGTAATACTTCAGCTTCTGAATTCATTCGTGGTAGAATTGATGATATCGTTAACTTATTTTATTTTACAAAAATATAAGAAAGAAAGTATGAGTAGGAAAAATAATTACATTCATTGAGATGGTCCCATTATGACATCGTAAAATACTGCCGAACTTTCTTTTCAGCAGCTCTTTCGGTTCCTGGATTTTGGACATGTTAGTTGATACTTGTTAGGACATGATAGTTGCCGATGTCGATACAAGCTTCCTTGCGAGCTAAACTCTGCGTTGCAAGTTTTGCAACTAACAGGATTTTCGCGGTAATGGTGGAGCATATGAGAAAAAAACATTTGTTGCATGATCTGTGCGCCGCAAAAACTGCACTTTTTTTTGTTTGGTATTGTGGATAAGCCGGGGACTTTTTTGCCTAGTTTTTTGCTGCTGTTGTGTGCTGCCTGGATGAACTTTTTGGTGGTGTGCTTTTAGAGATTGTTTGTGAGAAAAATGTCTTAAGCAAATAACACAAGTGTACGGTTGTTTGCAGTCGTATAATTCCTGGTGCCGACGGAAGCTAGTTTTGCGGAAGTATTCTTTGCTGCAGTTGTTGCAGCGGAACTTTGGCCGCGTAGAGTGATCTATCGTCGTCTGATTGGCCTCGGAGTCCGTGTTATCCACTGTAGGCAGCATGTCAAATGCTGCTGATACCGAGGAGCCAGCATGGTTTCTGGAAGTATTGACAGTTCGGGAGCTGGCAGGAGACATATCGCTATCCAGAGACGCAAGATCCGGGTTCCTGAATGGTACGTAGTTGAAGCAAACTGGCGTAATTATAGTTTCTTCGATTGTTATTTCCCCGTCCTCGGAGTCCGAGTGCAGTTGATTTGGATTGATTTCTGTACTCCTGGCTTCTGGATTTTCCTCATGCCTTTCTTGTTTTAGTATTGACAGATGTTCTTCCGTGCAATTACAAGTGATTCTAAAGTCGTAAGCCATGATCATTTTGTTTACGCAATTTTTACAAAGTTTGTCCGGTAGACCATCTGACGAAGAAACCATTATCCCGGTGCATATCTCATATACACTACCATATGTTGCGATTGGTGAGTTCGCTCCTTTACCACCGCATCTACGACACACTTCACCACTAAATTTCACCACTAAATATGTTGGCCATTTCTCCCATTTATAGCTCCAAATTGTTATATAGCTTAGTGTCAGTTATGTTTCAACAGACAAAACTAAAAGTGAGACTTTTAGTGTTGACCAAATGCTCTATTAAGCAAGCCGTCCATCGGTTTGCACGGATATGTTAGTCTGCCCGTCAACATTGTGCAGTCAAATACAGACGAAGATCTTCGTCTCCAATCAACAAAGTGTTAAGCTGAAGGAAGGGGTTTAAAAAAGTAGACAATGCTGCAATTGTTGCTTATTGTACAAGCAGAATGGATACGAGCCAGTTCTGTTTAATCTACGAATAGGATGCTTTTTGCAACATTTCAATCATGTAGCAGCAGCGAAAATCGAAGGGAATGTAATAAGTAATTTAACTTTATTCTTATTTCTGTATAACATTGTTTAGAATTTACAAAAGTTTAGCTCTGTAGTTTTTTATAAGAAGCGAAAATTTGGAAAAGTAATGAAGAGTGAAAATTCATTAATTTTGCTCAGTATGCAACAGCTTGACAGATGTCAAATAAGCCATCTTTGGTTTTCGCTCATTTCATCCGCAAAGCCGTGCAAGTGTAACTTCCAGGAAAAGTGATAGTGAAGAACGGTGTGTGAATTAAGTTTATCACTGGAAATGGCGCACTATTTGGCATTATTGATGAAAACAAGCTTATACTGTTAGCTCCGTGCATTCTAATACACTGGGTCCCAAAATGATAGCCTCACCTAGTTTTTTCTGTGCAGGGCGAATGCCGAGCATATAATTTTCGAAAAATTCACAAATATTTTTAAGTATACAATGACTACTCGGCATAAATATTGTTGAAGAAAACAAATGAGCAATCCTTTTTGTACCAAGAAACGAAAATCAGTGGTGTCCCAAAATGATAGCCTTACTTAGGATTTGGATTAAATCGCCTCTTAAATTACTCTTACACCATGCCTTGAGCTTAGATAGCAATAGCATTGAAAGCGAGTGAAGGGAGCACCAAAGCGAGATGCAGACAATTTCTACCTTGAGCTTAGATAGCAATAGCACAGTTGAACGAGCGAAGCGAGCACGCAAGAGAGATGCACAATTTCGACAATTTCTACCTTGAGCTTAGATAGCAATAGCACCGTTGAACGAGCGAAGCGAGCGCGAAACTGAGATGCACAATTTCGACGTTCCGGTTATCCCACGCACTTGACGGTTTCCCCAGGCGCTATACTTTTGCTAAGGATACTATGGATGCAGGATGGTAGGGGAAATTTTTCTTGCGCTCAACGAGTTTTTGGTAGTCGATGGATACTTTGCCGAAATAAAACAAAAACATGCTTCACAGTTTCTTACATTCAAAGAGTTCGAAAGGAAGGGATTGAAACATTTTCCTGATGCGTTGAGAATATTTTTCTGCGCATCGCCAAATACTTTCCAGCACTTCACATTACAAACTGCGCGTGATGGTATTGCAAGATAACGTTCTCCTGTATACGACAGCATGGTTACAGTCGTAAAGTTGTGTACTGTTATCGCAATCATTTAACCAAATTTATCGAAAAAGCTTCTATTTTACACCATGTTGGCAACAAAATAGCGCAAGTCTTTGCTTCACAATTTAAAAAATCTGAATTGAGAATGAAGTAACACCCATCTATGACATGTACTGCCATGACCAATGTTTCTCTTTTTTAAAATCGCTCCCCCACTCCTGTATGCACCTCAGCAGAATATGAAAGATTCAAAACCAAAACGATTGTTGTGGAGTCTGAAATATTTTTTGAAAGAAAACTTGAAAGAAACTTTTGATAAGGGTGCCAAAGATGCCAAATTACAAATTTCCCACACATCCCATTTACTCTCAGGAGGTACCACCTGAGCATGTGCTGCGGGGTGAAAATAACCACCGCAGAAAAAAATGACAATAAAAATACATCTACAACGGAGACTAATGGAATAATGCACAGGGTAAACAAGCACAACCGCAAAAAAAAAAAAGGGAAATGGTGTGCATGCTGAAGTTGATAGGCAAGGTAAAGTATCATTTTTGAAGAGATCAGGTAATAACAAACGCAAATAAATAATTGCATGTATTTTATATTTCATAAATTATTAAAGTTAACCTACAGGCAAATTTTCTACCCTACCTCACTGTCAATTGCGGTCTTTGCAATAAAATATATATTTTAATCACTATATCTAAGCCAATATTGAAACTATTAAGAACTGTCAACATGAAAAATTATTAATAACTGTGGTACCGTTTCTAATACAAGTTGTCATTGCAGAAACCATCAAAATAGCACAATCGTTCTAAATTAAGCTATACTTCTGTTCCGAATGTCACCAGGATTGCTATTCGGGTAAATGAGATGATGGTGATGCTATTTTCTTGAAATATGGTTCAAAGCAAGCAGCAAGCTGACGAGTTTTTGAAAATTACTGTAAACAATTAACAACGAAATAAATGAACGTCAGTCATTTCTTTCACAATTCCATCATTGAATCAAATATTTATAATATAAATGTTTCCTATCCAATGTTCAGAACGTTCTCCGATTATGAACACATGGAACACATATAATGTTCCATAAATATGTCGCAAAATTAAATTATTCAAAACAAAAATGTTGAAAAATGGCTGTGGCTTGGGGTATAGTAAATATATCTCAGTCCGTTGCATCATTTCTGCATGCACAACTGCCCGTAATAAGGACCCATTAATTATATAACGTCCGTTTAGCAGGAGGAAGGAGAAAAAAAAACCGCCAAAATCACTTGCTTAAAAACCAATAAAAGATAAAGCTTAGCTTAAAAACTAAAAATACTGCGAGGTCCGATTGTTCTGACACATAACAATCACCCAATCGGTGAAGGAATAAACATCGAAATAATTCTTTATGGCAGCTTTCCTTACACTTCGAGATTGGTTCTTATTAAACAGGAACATTTGATTGAATTTGAATCCAAAATATGTAAGAATTTTATATTGGACATTAAAAACTCGAATCCAGCCACTACCTTAAATTATATTTTCATTTAGTTACAAAGGCAAGAATGTGACCGTTTGCTTTGCAATCCAAACGAACTTACACAAATTTTTTGTGTAAAATCTTTTTGGCTTTGGCTACATGTTCGGGTTACTATAGTAACAGAACGGTAGAAGATTTTGATTTTCGCTGTAACAATTTGTTGTACAGCTTTAAATGCCATGTTGAAAATCGCACAGTAGGCTTGCTCAAGTTGAACATTCATCTTCTTTGAGTCACAATCACGTACATAGTGTTCTCGCATTACGAATTGTTGTGAAATAGAAAGAAATTTTGTGAAATAAAAAGTGAGTTTTAATCAATTCCGTTAACGAACAGAACAAGTAAGTTCAGGTAAGTTTAAGAAAGGTTTTCCGGATCTAGACTTACGCTATACAATTGTTATTATTAGGAATGGATTCATCAGAACCATCACCAGTAGCATCCACGCCAGCTTGGTTGGCGCGAAATGCCACTCCGCCAAATGAGGCCGGAACAGTCTCGCCGGCACCTACAGCGGCCTCGACGAGATCGGTTGGTAGTCACAGTGTGGCCGTGGGAGTTGTGGAGCCTACCAATGGCATCCCAGTATCAACACTTCTTCCACCACCACCACCGCCAAATCCCCCAATACCATCATCTTCATCGCACCATGAAGCCCGCAATATAGAAGCAGCGCCCAACCCAGTATTGTCACTTCCTCCACCACCAGCACCACAACCACCTGTACCATCATCGTCATCATCATCGTTCCATGCTCAAGATACCTCATCCACGCCAGCCTGGATGTCTCAATATACCACACCACCGGATGAGACTCCTGAAGAAAGAAAAAAGCGGCTAAAACGGAAGCGACAAACGGAGTGTTACCACCGTCGA
Source organism: Anopheles coustani (assembly GCF_943734705.1). NCBI lineage: Eukaryota > Metazoa > Arthropoda > Insecta > Diptera > Culicidae > Anopheles > Anopheles coustani. The sequence goes on along the minus strand of NW_026525417.1, from coordinate 315,199 downwards.
CGAGCCACCGGAACAGTCTCGCCGGCACCTACAGCGGCCTCAACGGGAATGGTTGGTAGTCACAGTGTGACCTTGGGAGATGTGGCACCAGCCGCTTGCAACTCAACACCAACACTTCTACCACCACCACCCCCACAGCTGAATGTCCCAGTACCATCGCCATCATCGCACCGTGAAGCCAGCAACATAGAAGCTGCATCCGTCCCAACATCGTCACTTCCACCACCACCAGCACCGCAACCACTGGTACCATCATCATCATCATTATCATCATCGCACCTTGAATCCCGTATCCAAGACATCTCACCTATGCCTGCCTGGATGGCTCGATATGCCACTCCTCCAGATGAGACTCCTGATGAAAGAAAAAATCGGCTAAGACGAAAGCGACAAACGGAGTGTTACCACCGTCGACGAGCCACCGGAACAGTCTCGCCGGCACCTACAGCGGCCTCAACGGGAATGGTTGGTAGTCACAGTGTGACCTTGGGAGATGTGGCACCAGCCGCTTGCAACTCAACACCAACACTTCTACCACCACCACCCCCACAGCTGAATGTCCCAGTACCATCGCCATCATCGCACCGTGAAGCCAGCAACATAGAAGCTGCATCCGTCCCAACATCGTCACTTCCACCACCACCAGCACCGCAACCACTGGTACCATCATCATCATCATTATCATCATCGCACCTTGAATCCCGTATCCAAGACATCTCACCTATGCCTGCCTGGATGGCTCGATATGCCACTCCTCCAGATGAGACTCCTGATGAAAGAAAAAATCGGCTAAGACGAAAGCGACAAACGCAGTGTTACCACCGTCGACGAGCCACCGGAACAGTCTCGCCGGCACCTACAGCGGCCTCGACGAGATCGGTTGGCAGTCACAGTGTGGCCGTGGGAGTTGTGGAGCCTACCAATGGCATCCCAGTATCAACACTTCTTCCACCACCACCACCACCACCGCCGAATACCCCAATACCATCATCTTCATCGCACCATGAAGCCCGCAATATAGAAGTAGCGTCCAACCCAGTATTGTCACTTCCTCCACCACCAGCACCGCAAACACCAGTGCCAACATCATCATCGTCATCAGTGTACAATGCCCAAGAGACCACATCCACGCCAGCTTGGATGGCTCGACATGCCACTCCACCGGATGAGACCCCCGATGATAAAAAAAAGCGGCTGAAGCGAAAGCGGAATGCGGAATCCTACCACCGTCGACGAGCCGCCGGAACTGTCCAGCCGGCACCTACAGTTGGCCCGACGCAAACGGTTAGCAGCCACGATGTGCACGTTGGAGCTGAGGAGCCTGCAACTTCCAATCCAACATCACCATTTCTACCACCTCCACCACCACCACCACCGCCACCAAATCCCCCAGCACCATCATCATCATCGCACCACGAAGTCCGTAATGATGAATCCTCATCCACACCAGTCCATGTTCCCGAATTCCATCTCCCGATTCGGCAACGCTGGGAAGCTATATTGCGGGATAGACTTCAACAGCGGAACCGCAGTGGTAGATTGAAGGTGGCACTTGGCGACCTGGATAGCTACAACCGTCCGGAGCGACATAGGCTGAGTGTTCTCGAACCATGCCTTTTTTGTACGGCGCTGAAGTGGCCAGGGGAGACGGGAAGAACATGCTGCAACGGTGGCCAAGTTCTGCTGCCATCATTTCGCGAACCACCTAGAGAGCTGTTGGAGCTATTCGACGACGACGCATTCATGCGCAACATCCGGGGGTATAACAACGCTTTCGCGTTTACCTCAATGGGGGCATCGATGCGTCCAGCGGATCGTGTGCGACAGGACCAAGAAGTCGCTGGCCAGTTCGGGGTATATAACTACCGAATTCAGGGCGCACTTTGTCATCGCATCGGTACACTTGGCCATCGTGCGGAGCAAGCGCCGAGGTACGCGCAGCTCTATTTTTACGACTCGAACAGCGTGGAACATAGCGATCGAATGGTGGACGCGCGTCTGGCATACACTCCGAACCTGGATCGAGCAATAGTCCAACGCATCCAAAACATCCTGCAAGCATGCAACCCGCTTGCCGCCCAGTTTCGCCATGCATTCGAGCGGATATGCGGATCGGAGAATTTGATGCTGCGCATACCCGCACGATTGCCTGGGCTTGACCAGCGCCGCTACAACCAGCCTACCGTAGACGAGGTCGCTGGCATTTTTCTCTGCTCCGAGCAAGGTAATCCACGTGATGTTATGCTGCAAGATCGTGACACCGGATATCTCAACCGGGTATACGAGACGCACCAGCTGTTCGACGCCATGCAGTATCCGCTCTTGCATCCACACGGCGAAGTTGGATGGACGTTTGGCATACCGAAACAGCCAAGACGCGACGTACGCGCTGCACGACGGACCCAGCGTGACGGCCACAACGCGGATGACGGTGACCAGAACGGTGAAAATCGCGAAGATATCCGGGCATCATCGAGGCAAGTTTCTCCACGCGAATATGCCGCGTATCGGCTGTGTTTTCGGCGAGAGGATATGTCCCTCATTCACCGTGGCGGCCGGCTTATGCAGCAATACTGCGTGGACCAATGTTGTAAGATCGAGGAGCAGCGCTTGAAGTTCCAGCGAGAAAATCAGGCGCAGCTACGTGCCGACGCCTACGGTGGGCTTATGGATTTGGCCGGCCCAGTCACCGTACAGCCAGGACAGGAACCACGCACACTGGATCAGATGGGTACGCGTATTATCCTATCTCCCACGTTCCCCGGTGGCGACCGATACATGCGCGCTCAGTATCAGGACGCAATGGCTATCGTACGGGCGATCGGAAAACCCGACCTCTTCATCACGGTCACGTGTAACCCGAACTGGCCGGAGATTACTGAGACGTTGCTGCCCCGCCAGAAGGCCGCCGATCGACCCGATCTAACGGCGCGTGTGTTTCGGCTAAAGTTAAAATCCCTGCTGGAGGACCTGTCGGCCGTAGTGCTTGGCCTCGAAATAGCGCGAATCCACGTGATCGAGTACCAGAAGCGAGGTCTTCCGCACGCACACTGCCTGGTGATTCTTGCTGAAGCCGACAAGCCACGGTCAGCGGCGGACTACGACAGACTGGTGTCGGCCCAAATTCCGGATCCTGCCAACGAAGAGCTCCACGAAACCATCTGCAAGTCGATGATGCACGGACCATGCGGTAGCTGGAATCCGGCTGCTCCTTGCATGAAAGATGGTGTGTGCTCGAAACGGTTTCCCAAGCCGTTTTGCGATGAAACGCGGCAAACGGAGGACGGGTATCCGATGTACCGTCGGCGAAACGATGGCCGGACCGTTGTCGTCAAGAACGTAGCGCTGGACAACCGCCACGTAGTGCCGTACAACCCGTGGCTGTCGTATAAGTATAACTGCCACATAAATGTAGAGGTGTGTGCAACCATCAGCAGCGTGAAGTACCTTTATAAGTACGTGTATAAAGGACACGACCGGGTCGCCGTTTCTACTACCGAGCCAGTGGACGAGATACAGCAGTATGTCGACGCGCGGTACATCTCCGCGTCGCAGGCTGTCTCGACGATCTTCGGGTTCGAGGTTCAGGCCAAAACGGTGACCGTCGTTCAGCTTCCAATACACCTCGAGAACAGGCAAAGCGTGGTATTTCGCGACACCGAAACCGTGGATGAGGTGCTCGAGCGCGGCCACCATACTATGCTGACACGGTTTTTCCAGCTGGCGGCCAACGATTCTTACGCGCGCAGGCTGACGTATCAGGACATCCCGGCCTACTATCGGTACGCAAAACCGTCAGCTACGCAGCGGCTGTCGTGGCACGATGGCACGGGCAAACAGTGGGTCCGCCGTATCCAACAGAACGGTATCGTTGTTGGTCGAATGGTCTACTGCCCTATCTCGGATATGGAACGTTACTGTCTGCGATTGCTGCTCTGCTACCGTAACGGTCCGACTTCCTTCGAAGATTTGCGCACTGTAAGCAGTTCCGTGTGTGGCTCCTTCCAGGAGGCAGCCGCCAGGTCCGGGCTGCTGCATGACGAATCGGAGTGGGATCGGTCGCTCCAGGAAGCGGTATCATTCCAGATGCCATCCCAGCTGCGTCACCTGTTTGCCCTCATATTGTCGGAGGGTAAGCCGCTAAACCCTCACAGCCTGTGGGAAGCATACGCCGATCATCTGTGCGAGGACTACCATCGGCAACATCGAGAGCGCTACACGGTGGACGATTCCGAGCAAAATCGCCTTTTGCGTGCGGAGGAACACTTCTGGGCTTTGCGGTCGATTGACCAGTATCTACGTGGGACAACGCCGCCGAAGACACTGGAAACGTTTCCCAGTATGCCACAGCTATCTCAGTTTTCCCACCTTCCGGCCGAGTTGCTGCAGTTCGACCGAGCGACCAACGCGAACGTTTTAATCGATGCAGAATGCTCTTACAGCATCACGGGGTTGGATAGAACGCTTCGTAACGTGGACCGGTTGAATGCAGAACAGCGTGCGGTGTACAACACCATCACTGAAGCGGTTGATCGGAGCAGTCAAACGGAGCAGACCGGAGGACGTGCGGCAGACGAGGAAAGTGGAAGCCTATACTTCCTGGATGGACCCGGTGGCACTGGGAAGTCGTTTCTGCTCGAGACCATCCTGGCTTACACCCGACGTCAGACGAAGATTGCTCTCGCATCAGCCACCAGTGGAATCGCCGCATTGCTTCTCACTGGTGGGAAAACAGTACACTCGACCTTCAAGCTTCCTCTAATTTTGGACGAAAATTCCCATTGTAACACACCCGCCCAGTCGCAGCTGGCGGACTCAATGCGGCAGGCAACTCTGATCGTGTGGGACGAAGCGTCCATGAGCAGCCGATATGCGCTCGAGGCCGTGGACCGCACGCTCCAGGACATCGTTGGAGTACGTCGTCCATTCGGAGGGAAAGTTATGTTGCTGTGTGGGGATTTTCGCCAAATCCTACCGATCGTGCCAAGAGGAACGGATGCGCAAGTGGTGCAGCACTGCATCAAACGGAGTCCGCTATGGCACCTCTTCCGTGTGTTGCGGTTGCGGGTGAACATGCGCGTCCAAACGGCTCCGAACGCACGGGATGCAGATGATATTCAGGAGTTTGCCGATTTTCTGCTTCGCATCGGAGAGGGTCGGCATCAAACGCTTCCGGGATTGGACGCCACCTTCGCCAAGCTGCCACGTGACATGATGCTGCCCCGGACAGGCAATCAGCAGAGCGACGTTCTATCGCTGATCGATCACGTCTACCCAGATCTTGGTCGGCAATATCAGCACTCCGGATTTTTTACCGACCGAGCTATCCTGTCACCACGGAACGTCGACGTGACCGCAATCAACAATAGCGTGTTGGAAGGGCTAACGGAACCGGAAGAAGTGTATCTGTCTGTCGATACATTAGTCAATAGCGAGGAACAAGATACGCTAATGCTGCCGACCGAGTTTCTAAACTCGCTGAATATGAGCGGCATTCCGGTGCATAGGTTACGGTTGAAGCGGTATACGCCGGTACTACTTCTCCGTAATCTCAACACCGAGCGTGGATTGTGCAACGGCACGCGGCTGCAGATCGTGTCACTTAGACCGCATTGCCTACATGCACGGATTCTGACGGGCAAGCGGCAGGGTGAAGACGTATTGTTGCCCCGTATCTTCTGCGACAGCAATGATGCGACCTTGCCGTTTCAGATCCGCCGTAAGCAATTTCCGGTGCAAGTGTGCTTCGCGATGACCATCAACAAGGCACAAGGTCAGTCGCTTCACCACCTCGGACTTTACCTGCCCACCGAAGTATTTTCCCATGGCCAGCTCTATGTGGCTCTCTCACGAGTGACTTCGCGGCCAAACGTGACGGTCTTGATCGTGAACCCACATAGAGAGGAGGACGACGGTGTTGCAGTAAAGAATGTTGTGCATCGAGAGGTGGTCAGCGATTGAGCCGGCTACAACGTGTCATTAGGGTAAGTTCCTACACGCAAAGTGTTTATAAATGCAACACCTCATTTAATTCTATTCTTTTCAAATCAATTAACCAGCAGTGGAAGAAAACACGATCGAGCCGATGGTAATGGTGTTGGAAAAATATTGTGGCGTATTGACAGATGGACGGAGTGCAATTGGGCGTCGCGGAATTGTATGCAAGGTAAGTTCCTACAAAGATAGTAAATTATAAATGTACCATTCTATATAAATCTTTTCAATTACATTTCACTCATTAGCATATATCTATGGTATGGTATTACAAACCAATAAAGGTGGTGCCTTGAGCATGGTCAAAAGGTGGAATTGGAAAGATGTTCGTGATTTAAAATCATCGTATGAAGAGGTGTCTTTAAGGTAAGTCCTTACATGCGTAGTGCATAAAAAATGTACCATACTATATTCTCCTTTTTTTTACTTTCCAGTCTTCAGTCAAAGGCCGCATCAGGAGTTCGCCCCCGCGAAGGAATGAGTTGACAGCAGCAGCAACAGCACACAGCTTCGCGCCGATCCTGAAGTCCCTACAGTCGTAGCGTGTAACAAATGTGCCATACTATATAATTCTCTTTCTACTTTTCAGTCTTCAGCCCAGAGTAGCATTGAATTGAATTGTTCTGTTCAGTTAAAACAATCTTCCCAATATAGAAACAAAACAATATGATCAAGACGATGATAATGGAGTCCCTACATGCGTAAGGTATTTTAAATGTACCATACTATATCAGTCCTTTTTAACTTTTCAGTCTTCAGTCCAGAGCAGCATAGAATGGTAATACAACCTTCCTAATGGAAACAAAACCATATGATAGAGCCAATGATGATGATGGTGGCTTGAACATTGTCGTTTTCGAAAAGACAGCCTTAAGTTTATATCAGCGTTTAAAGAGATGTTTTTAAGGTTAGTCCCTACAGGCGTAGTGTATATCAAATGTACCATATTATATAATTCTCTTTTTACTTTTAAGTCTTCAGTCCAGTAGAAAAAAATGTAAATGGTAAAACAACCTTCTTAATAGAAAAAAATCCATAATATCGAGACGATGATGATAGACGTCCTTTAAACATTGTTGTTTTCGAAATGATAGTCTACAGTTTATATCAGCGCTTAACGAGGCGTCTTTGAGGTAAATCCTTACAGGCGTAGTGTGTAACAAATGTACCATACTATATAATTCTCTTTTTACTTTTCAGTCTTCAGTCCAGAGCAGCAGAGAATGATAAAACAATCTTTCAAATAGTAACAAAACCATATGATAGAGATGATGCTGATGGTGGTGTCTTGAGCACTGTCTAAGTTCGATAAATATTCACGTGTTTATGTCATCGTTTGATGTGGTGTCTGTAAGGAAAGTCCCTACATGCATAGTGTTTAATAATTGCTCAGCTCTATATAACTATTTTCTTAATTTATACTCATCAGGTTATACCTTCATGGTATGGTAGAATAATCTTACAACCTTTACAGAAAGACAAGATTGCAAATTGATAGTTTGTTAACTGGCTTCATTTCTATATCACTGCTATGTGAACTTCTACCAGGCGAAATGCAGTAAAGTTCAGATGGACACACATAATGATAGACGTAAAACAATTTTTTTAAATCTGCATGCACTATAAACACTTTTTTTTGCTAAACTCAAATTTTATTCTTTTTCTTTTCTATATACTTAGGAACGATTACAATCAGATAAGAGATCACTCACGTCATCATTTGTACAAGAAAAGACATGGAAGTGTTTAAGACGGGACTGTTTTAAACAGCTGAGTTCGAACCACATAGTTGTTCGAGTTGAACCACAACTACAATAAATATGTTCTTCTTTCGGTCAATCAAGTTTTTTTGCACGCGTTGTTCTGTATTCGGATCGTCATTCTATTTGCATGCGTAGCCCTGTAACCGGGCCGTTTTAACTAGTCGCTTCTCAAATTGCGCTTAGACGTAACGTTGGCATTAGATAGCAATAGCGTGGAAGGCGAGCGTAGGGAGGGCGAAACTGAGATGCAAACAATTTCTACGCGTCGAAATTTCCCCTAAGCGTAGGAATTTCCCCTAAGCGTAGGAATTTCCCCTAAGCGTCGGAATTTCCCCTTAACGCTGTGCTGTCGCTAAGGATACTATGGATGCAGGATGGAAGGGAAACATTTTTTTTTGGTAATCGATGGTTACATTGATTATCGATGGTTACTTGGCTGGAAAATAAAACAAAGTAAAGCGGAAATCTGCGACACAGTTTCATTTAAAGTTTGTAATAGGAGGGAAATGAAACGTTTTCATTATTTTGGGGATTATTTCGAATCGAACATTGCATTTACTCTTCGGAAAGGTTGTGCTTCACGTGATGAAAATGACCGACGTAGAATAAAATCAACAATAAAACTACATCCATAAGCTTTGGCCCTGAAGCCGGGACCTGTAAATTGGCCGTATTACCGGGCCATGTAAACGGGCCGTGTTACCGCCGTTTGCCGGGCCCTGTAAACGGGCCGTGTTACCGCCGTTTGCCGGGCCCTGTAAACGGGCCGTGTTACCGGGCCCTGTAACCAGGACCAGTCAACGGGCCGTGTTACCGGGCCCTGTAAACGGGCCGTGTTACCGGGCCCTGTAAACGGGCCGTGTTACCGGGCCCTGTAAACGGGCCGTGTTACCGGGCCCTGTAAACGGGCCGTGTTACAGGGCCCTGTAACCGGGTCCAGTCAACGGGCCGTGTTACCGGGCCCTGTAAACAGGCCGTGTTACCGGGCCCTGTAAACGGGTCGTGTTACCGGGCCCTGTAAACGGGTCGTGTTACCGGGCCCTGTAAACGGGCCCTGTCACCGGGACCTGTCAACGGGCCCTGTTACTGGGACCTGTAAACGGGCACTGTAACCTGGCCCTGTAAACGGGCCCTGTAACTGGGCCGTGTAACCGGGCCGTTTTACCTAGTCCACTCTAAAATTACAGTTAGCCGTGACGTTGGCATTAGATAGCAATATGGTGGTAGGCGAGTGAAAGGAGGGTGAAAGTGAGATGCAAACAATTTCTACGCTTTAGGTTCCCCTACAGCGTAGGAGTTTCCCCTTAAACGCTATGCTGTTGCTAAGGATACTATGGATGCTGGATGGAAGGGAAACATTTTTTTTTGGTAATCGATGGTTACTTTGCTGGAAAATAAAACAAAGCAAAGCGGAAATCTGCTGCACAGTTTCATTCAATGTTTGTAATAGGAAGGAAATGAAACGTTTTCGTGATTTTGGGGACAATTTCGAATCGGACATTGCATTTACTCTTCGGAAAGGTTGTGCTTCACGTGATGAAAATGCCCTACGCAGAATAAAATCAACAATAAAACTACATCCATAAGGTTTGGCCCTGTAGCCGGGACCTGTAAATTGGCCGTATTACCGGGCCATGTAAACGGGCCATGTTACCGGGCCCTGTAAACGGATCCTGTCAACGGGCTCTGTAACCGGGATCTGCAAATTGGACGTGTTACCGGGCCATGTAACCGGGCCATTTAAACGGGCTGTGTTACCGGGCCCTTTAACCGGGCCATATAAACGGGCCGTGTTACCGGGCCCTGTAACCGGGCCGTGTTACCGGGCCCTTTAAACGGGCGCTGTAATCGAGTCCTGTAATTGGGTCCTGTAACCGGGACCTGTCAACGGGCTATGTTACCGGGCCCTGTAAACGGGCACTGTAACCTGGCCCTGTAAACGGGCCCTGTAACTGGGCCGTGTAACCGAGCCGTTTTACCTAGTCGCCTCTTAAATTACTGTTACACCATGCCATGAGCTTAGATAGCTATAGCGTGAAAGGCGGGTGAAGGGAGAGCGAAAGTGAGATGCAGACAATTTCTACGCGTTAGGTTCCCCTACAGCGTCGGAATTTCTCCTACGCGCTGTGCTGTCGCTAAGGATACTATGGATGCAGGATGGAAGGGAAACATTTTTTTTTTGGTAATCGATGGTTACATTGATTATCGATGGTTACTTTGCTGGAAAATAAAACAAAGCAAAGCAGAAATCTGCTACACAGTTTCATTCAAAGTTTGTAATAGGAAGCAAATGAAACGTTTTCATGATTTTGGGGACAATTTCGAATCGAACATTGCATTTACTCTTCGGAAAGGTGGCAACGAGCTGAAAATAACCAACGCAGAATAAAATTCATAATAAAACTATTTCCATAAAGTTGGGCCCTGTTACCGGGCCGTGTAACGGGGTCCTTTAAACGGGCCGTATTACCGGGACCTGAAAACGGGCCGTGTAACCGGGCCGTTTTACCTAGTCCACTCTAAAATTACAGTTAGCCGTAACGTTGGCATTAGATAGCAATACCATTGAAAGCGAGTGAAGGGAGGGCGAAAGTGAGATGCAAACAATTTCGACCTTGAGCTTAGATAGCAATAGCGAAGGTGAACGAGCGAAGCGAGCACGAAAGCGAGATGCACAATTTCGACGTTCCGGTTTTCCCACGCACTTTGCTGCTGCAGCTAAGGATACTAAGATGCACGTTGGAATGGGAAATTTTTCTTGCGCTCTGATTGGTTGCGAGGTTTGATGAACGTTGAATGATTTTTTGGTAATCGATGGTTACGTTGATTATCAATGGTTACTTTGCCGAAAAATAAAACAAAGCGGAAATCCGCTATACATTTTCATTCAAAAGTTTGAAATAGTTACGAAATGAAACGTTTTCTGTAACTCTGTAAATGGGCCCTGTAAACGGGCCATGTAAACAGGCCCTGTAAATTGGCCGTGTTACCGGGACCTGTAACCAGGACCTGTCAACGGGCCCTATAACCGGGACCTGTCAACGGGCCCTGTAAACGGGCACTGTAATCGGGCCATGTAAACGGGCCCTGTAACCGGGTCCTAAACCTGTGTCCTGTAACTGGGCCGTGTAACCGGGCCGTTTTACCTAGTCGCCCTCTCAAATTACAGTTAGCCGTAACGTTGTTATTCGATAGCAATAGCATGGAAAGCGAGCGTAGGGAGGGCGAAAGTGAGATGCACTCAGCTAACGCGTTAGTTTCCCCTTTACAGCGTCGGAATTTCCCCTTAACGCTGTGCTGTCGCTAAGGATACTATGGATGCAGGATGCAGGGTGGCCACTCAACCGGGAAAACCGGGAAAACCGGGAATTTCGCCGAAAAAACCGGGAATATCTTTCATATAATATTTTTTTGAGATTTACATATTTTATTCTCGTAGCGTAATTATATTTTCCTTTAAAATTGTCACTACATTTCAATTGTTAAGGGCGACATTTGTTGTCAGCTGTTTGAAGGTCCAATGTATCCGTATTGCGTTTTCGTTTCTTCCAGTAGTGCCGGCGTAGAGGCAAAGCGAGAAAGCATGATGATTTTGTCGCCAGGGAAGCAATGTGTACGAAAGACAAACGCATCGAGGGTTAACATTCGTAACATGGTAACGGGGATTTCCAGTTGAAATTGTAAAAGCATTGATCATCTGTTTAAACACTCGATATGAAATGGCAAAGCAACCAAATGTCTTTGTATATGCTTCAGATAGTAGCCAAAACAGTTACTTTAAATCTAGTAAATCTACTAGCTGAAAAGCTAATCGCTTCCTATGATATTGTACGAAAATATTCACAGCGTTCAAATCCGTCCTTTGAAATTTCAATTGCAAACTCCTGTCCTTCTACCAATATTTCCTGATGAGATCCTTTATCCTGTTGAGTTTATAAGGTTGCTTGTTTCGGGACGATCGCACGCGGTGCAATCTCTTGCTTCACTTGTTATGAATGTGTCACTATGGATGTACTTTTCGGATGTGATCTGATCGATTTATATGCTTGCAGATATACGGAAATAATTATGTATGTTTCATTCTATTTGTCAGCAATGGTTTGATATGGATAAAGGTTTTTGTTTTACCTTTAACTGTTAACCACTCTCTAGCTGGTGTATTGGTTGTTTTGGTATGGGATCTCATTGTATTGCGGCATTCGCTAGACGAGTGTGCTGATCAGTTTTTATTCTTGGCTTGCACAGGCGCGTGACTGTGTAATGTGCTCGGAGGCAACGTTTTGCTAAATTAATTCACGAACTAATAAGATTAAGTACTACGACAATATTTATTGCACACATGTAAAATGCGATTGTTTTATGCGATTAAATTCGATTAAAAAAAATAAAATTCATCCATAAATTCAAGAAGGAATTGTATCGATATGATAACTGATTTCGAATTACTACTACACTTTTACACTTATACTCATAGTTTTCTATTATCATTCAGCAGTTTTCATATCGTGGGCGGTTAAAATAAAATAAAAATAATACACTGCGTCCCAAAATGATAGCCTCACCTAGTTTTTTCTGTGCAGGGCAAATACCGAGCATATAATTTTTTTCAAAAAATACACAAATATTTGTAAGTATACAATGACTACTTTCCATAAATATTGTTGAAGAAAACGAATGAACAATCCCTTTCGGTCCAAAAAACTATAATCAGTAGTGTCCCAAAATGATAGCCTCACTTAGGATTTTGATCGAATTATCAACAAAAATAGCATAAATGGATTCAAAAGTCATGATTTAGCTATCAGTTGGTTCTCCATTACGATTTTTTGCTTGGAAAATGCTTGATGGTATGCTCTCCGATAATTTCTATAACGTATTTACTGATAAGGAACGCCAATCAGTTCGGATAGCAAGTTTAAGCTCCTATATGGTCTCGTAATGTCTCCCATCTTCATAAATCTCTTGAACTAGCCTTCCACAAACATTTTCCATTGGATTAAGGTCTGGGGAAACGGCTGGCTAAGACATTGTTTTGATACCCGACCGTGCAAGGTGAGTTCTTGGTGTCTAGCGTGCTTGCCCGGCAGCATTTTCTTGCTTAAAAATGAGCGTTTAGGTGTTGTGATTTTTCAGATAAGGCTTCAAATGATTCGCCAGGATGTCGACAAACATATCGCTGTTCATACGTGATGGTACAAGAGCCAATTCACTTCTACTATGACCGCTGAACGCAGCCCAAATCATGACCGAATCACCTTCAAAATTGTGATTAGAAAAAAAACGTGGGTAACGTCTCAAATTTCGCCGGTAATGGATGTTTCCATCCGATCCATCAATATTGAACTTTTTTTCATCAATATAATCCACCTTACATGAATTATCAATATAAAATTTGAACAAGACTACAAAGTGACAACTTACGTTTCTCCACTCATTCTTCCATGTCATATGTTCTGTAGCAAACTCCAATCTAGCGGCTTTTTGGTGAAGTTTGAGGGCAGAAACTTTCTTCATGGGCTCTCTTACAATATCAGAACATGAATTCAAAGCTCGAAACACAGCATTTTTGTGCACATTCAACCAGAAATCGTTTTTTGTCCTACGGCAACCTTTTGTTGAATTGAAAGCAACTTAAAAAATCCTCCGATTATCACGCGAGGAAAGATTTTGAAGACGACCAGGAAACTTCTGAAGCCCATATCAACTGGAATTTTTTACATAATCGTTAATGACGTTTGTGAATCTATTTATTAGCACACCAATCTCATGATTTGACTTGCCATTAAAACGATAAGCATCAATTTGACTTTTTTTTCTCGTTCCTAGAGTTGTTTTCTGCTTCCAATGTTCAAATTAATTTACAAATTAAAGTAAGAGAACTTAAAAATTACTTTTGGCAACTGATAACGTAGCTAGGAACTGGGTTGCTTTGTTAATTTGAATGATTTTTTAAGTGAGGCTATCATTATGGGACACTCCATTTTTTAAATTTTTGACCAAAATGTTGTAATTAAATTTTTTTTCTGATAAAATAAAAGTGAAACACATTTCTTTTAGATTAAGGAATATGTTTCTGTCGTTTGTTTTACCTTGCGATCATTTAATGTAGCATATGAGTGAAAAAACTGGGTGAGGCTATCATTTTGGGACGCAGTGTATAAAGACAAATAAAGACATTGAGGAAGGAAAGGTTAACATCAAACAAATTATCAGTACGATTAAAGGCGATAGAACGGGTTGTTTTTAGCTTTGTTAATATAACTCCCGATGGATGCCAAGATGAAACCTGTTATGGAATGGGCGTGAAGGAACTTACTACCTGGCCGATGCATGTGTTCTAATGAATCTGCCATTTGTATGAAGAATGCTCATCTTCTTTACCTCCAAGAGACATCCTTGAGCTGCATAGGTAGGTAGAAGATACTTTGGAAACGGTAGACGGTAAACCGCATAAACTTCTGCTGAACAAACTTGAGCCTGTACACAGTCACAATCGACAAATTAACGAATCCTGCTGAATAATAACACCTTCAGGCTAGAGTATGTTGAATTTCATCCGCATGTCGCGAGATGAAACCTGCATCCAGACTCTGAGGTCCTTGGTTGCGAGCAAATGAAATAGGCGGAGTCCACATACCGTTCAATCAGTTACAACAAGGTACTAGTATGTTTCAAATATGTTAAGTTCAAAGTAAATTCAACAAAGGCATAGAACTTAAAAAGAAATTTTGTTTCGTTTTCAATCGATAATCGATTTACACGTTTCTCAATTATTAAGATAGCATCCTTGAAAACTAAATAAACTAGTATTATTCTGAGAAGCCATGTTGGAAAGATAATGTTTGCAACAAGAGTCTTAAAATTAGATTGTTTGAAATATTTTATTCAAAAAAACATAATATAAATCGAAGCATCAAAATTATTTTGTTATTGTAATTAATTCAAAATGTTTGACATACCAGGATATGCTGGTTGAATACATTTAATGATTTTATTAGACCTTTGCATACCTTAAAATTTTCCCAAAACATTAAGATTATCTTGATAATAATCATAACAGAACACTATTTTTGTAGTAGGGTAAGTGCACCCATAGTGGAGCTAGTACCAATAGTGGTTGTAGTGGAATAAAATCCTAGCTCCACGCCGATATATATACAATGGAGTTATTTATTCTTCTATGAAATGTTCTTTGATCTTCTGCGGAGTGTTAAAAAGACGAACCATCTCATTTCGTAATATATAAGCTCCAAAATTCATATTTTCTAAACAGGTCGTCCCAACATGCTGCATTCCTTAAGAATCTGTAACGAATATCATGATTTCCTTAAGGCTATAAATCACTACAAAATCATTAAAACCATATGTTTTCGCTACTTGCATACCCCAATATAATTGATTTATACGAACTTAGCATAATTTTATTTAGAAATTTTAGCATAATGTTATTATATTTTTATAGTTTTTACCATAGTGCCATTATAGGCACAAAAACCCAAGTTGTTCCTATAGCAGCCATAGATTTTTTCACAAGTATATTTTAGTTTTATTCCGGTTTTGGCCAATATAATCAGGTAAATTTAGTGGTTTTATCCTGTTTCTACAAAATAAACAAAGCGGAACTGGAGAGAAGGCTCAGCAGAAGAAGCAGAGGAAAGAAAAAAGAAAGCGGGCGAAGGATACGCTTTAAAGCATACAGTCTGTTCTCGAGTTACGCGGTTCTCGACTTACGCGGATTCGGAGATACGCGGTTTTCAAAATTTGACAGTAGATTGGGTTTATTACATCGATTTAAATTCCTGAGATTAAAATTTGTGTAAATTACACATTTGCATAACTTACGCTTTTAATTTCGTTTGTTGCAATTTATGTAGTTTGAATACGCTTGCATTGCATTCATATTAATGGACAAAGAAAAATTTTGAATATTCGATGATACATGTACACAATAGCTCGATCTCTTAACTCCTAATATAAACTATGTGTCAAGCAATATTCGAGATACGCGGAAATTCGAGATACGCGGATTTCTGTGGAACGCAAAAACCGCGTAACTCGGGAACAGACTGTATACTATAGTTTTAAGCTGTAATATTCAGAGCGTTTTTTATGAATTAAAATTGGACATATTACGGTAAAACAGAACAGTCTTTTCAATGACAACGCATTAGGCAAGGAGTATTTTACCGTTCTGTTTGAAATATGCTTCAAAAATAAGTTATAGTCAAAATATATTCAAGTTTTTCGTACTACCACCACTATAGGAACACGATACTACAACTATAGGAACCATACCACCATAATAGGAGCAACCGACTAGGACGAACAATACGCTTTTTTTCGTGTATTTTGTATGGTTTACGGTGAAAATAGATGTTTTTCAGAAGAAAAGTCATGTTTCGATCATAATTGTTTCAAATATGTAGAATATTGTGTTCTTAATACTAATAAATTACACCTATTTGGTATTTACAGTACTAAGTGCACCACTATTGGTACAGTTACCCTACATAACCACTGGATTCAACTGCATTAAATGTACGAACATATACAAATAATTTTAAGTTCAGATATTATTTATAGTAGATGTCATTTAGATAGCCGTAAATTATTTTCTCTAGATTACTTCCAGGCATACCAGACATCAGGCGTAAAACATACCTTATGTAGTGCCTGCCTTTTATATTCAGCTCAAATTAAAAAAATTTAAGTATCATTTTCCAGCATTGTGTTAATCTCCTCCATAGTTGGAACTCTTAGGCAAATGCGGATCAATCCATTCCGAGGTCTGAAGCAGTGGGAAATCGGAAGGTTGCCAGATCGTTCACTTGTGCTAAAAATTATGATATCAAAGGCCAATGATGAGTATTTGTTTTATAAGAGTTTAAAATTCTTTTAATCGTGTTACTTTTTCGTTTTCGTGACTCCATTATACTCATAGCCAGGCTCGGGCAAAGCAGTACACGTTCCATCCGCATTCCAAACGATGAAGGGGGGCTCGTGTTGTGAATTGTTGTGATCGCTGTTCAATTATTGAAATTTTGATTGATTGTTGAAACAACAACTTTAAAGTGGTAAATTACACTTTTGCTGGTGGCCTGAGAATCGTAAGCACTTTGAGCCAAACGAATAGATCAGACCGAAACAAAACAAACGAACACAATTTTCTCCATCACATTATAAACGGGTAAAACATTTTGATAAAGCAGTGTAAGAGATAAGTTAACACGTTAACACGTTAGGCGCTACGTCGGCCCCGTGGGGCCGACACTGTTTTTCCCGTAAGCCGGCGTCAGTCTGGAGATAATAGGTGGAATCGCATACGAATTTGTTTAACCTTCAGGGCTACGACCAAAAATACCTACGTTAACATACGACCGCCTACCCGGGTAGGCCATACGTTTTGTATGGGGGTTTGCATTTTGCTGTGCTTCAAAGCTAATATCTTTTGTTCTAGATGCCGTAGTAAGTTGAAATTTTCAGTAATGATACTTAAGAATGTTTTCTAACACATCCCATTCAAATAATAATATTAAAAATTCGATAAGTAAGTAATTTTTTCATTCAAATATATTTTATCCCATAGATCTACAATCGCCAACTCTTTAAACCATACATTTTCAATAAGTTATTGTGTTTGTTTATACTTCTTAAGTTTCTGGTGAAGTAACTTCTTGGTGCCTTCAACATTTTTGCTTATAAATTGAAATTTCAAAGATGTAGAAATATTTTTCTATTAAATTTTACGGTAAAAGAGTAAATGAGGCCCCGGGCTAGATTCTCCTCTTCCTACTGGTTCACATTTAGCGCCTGAAGCTATGCAAAGCGCGACACATGCATTCGTTTCGAATTTTTGAACGCTAACGGTTCGCTTTAAAGACCATAACGGTTTAAACTAATCACCCAGTGGAGGTTGAATGCGGGTTAATATACTTTTACATGTTAAGTTACTAGTAAGTAAACTATACCACACATGATGGACAGCATGAAACAATGAGTTTAGCCGAAGAAATGATTTGGAAACGGCGGCGCGCCCGCAGCGAGCGAAGCGAGCGGACTGCGCTAGGTCTACCGAAAAAGAGAGTTTGTTATAGTTTTGAGAAATAAGGGGGGCCGGTGGGCCCCCCTCATACCGCACCCATAGGTTGATTGCGTAGCCGAAATTAACGGTACACACTACGGTTCAAATACTCGTAGGTTGAATTTAACGAATTAATGTATCACCAATTGCATACATTCAGTTTAAACGTCCACAAGAGGTGTAGCCACGATCGAAAACATGGCGGCCGGGGCCTCATTTACTCTTTTACCAATTTTACGTTTTGGAAATGTTCATGTTCCTCAGTAAATTCAGTGGCATATCTGGAGGAAATTATTCATTTTACATTGTAACAACTGATATTTAAGCCTTAACATTTTAAAGCTTAGATCATATACATAAATTCGATCGTTTTGTTTCAAACGATAACAGTTTCTTTTGTATTTAATTCAACCCGTTGCATCATGATTTTCTTGCAATTAACAAATTATTATTTTATGTAGCAAATTATGGAAGTTCACCTGGAATGCATTCGTTGCCGCTGTGTGGTCCAAAATGTTGCATAATTTGCATATTTGTACATCGTCTTCGAGTTTATCTCATTACTAATTGTTCGAGGAGTTCGTGGAGTAAAACAGTCTTTCATAGTGTGTCTTAGATAAATTTGGATTGTTTTCAATATAAATATAAAAAGAAAAAAACGAGGGGCACCTCCTTTCACCTACTGGTGGTTTGTCTTGGTACAGAAAAATATAAACTCTCGGACAAAACGTATGACTTACCCTGGTAGGCGGTTGTAGATTTAAGGGGTATAAATAGAAAAATGGTGTAAAAAAATACTTAGAATAAAAATAAAAAGTCGGTTTTCGGCAGAATGATAGAGAACATGTTGCTTGAGGCATTCCAGGAATTTCGAGTCGATATAACTGTTCAATTCAAAGTAATTGCAAAATAAAAGGGCAAAACTTACCCAGGTAGGCGGTTGTAGATCTGAAGGTTAATAGGTAGATGGTGGCAAAATATTGTATATTCTGTATGAAAATGCCACAATAGCCTTACTGGATGAGGTTATGTAAAATAATCTCAAATTATAATTTTGGAATACATTATGATGCTGAAAGTATTGTCTATTACGAATACTCGTTAGTCATAAGTATTGGGTTTTACCTTGTTCCTTTCGAACCATCTCATTACAAATTGTAAGTTCCATTTTGTATTACAACGTTGTATCTATTTGTGTTGATCTATTGTTAGTGATACTGGAATATGTTTGCACAGGTCAATAAAAATTACGATTCATTATTTTCATCCGGTGTCTATCTTAAAGCCACGGCGAAAGAGTTTCAAACTGAGCTGTGGAAATTTATGTTTGACAGGAAAACAACCAGGCACTATTTTCTAGCATTTTAAAACCATGATGGTTTTGTGTATCAAGCAATTAGAGATAACAGGGGCTTAACAAGCTTACCTAGGAATTGTTTTCAAAGCGTATTTACCAACCGTACAATGAGACAAGTTCTTGGAGTGTGAAACAATAAAACAACAAAAGACGATCCTCCGGGATTAAGATCAATGTTCGAGATGTTCCTGCGCCACTGTTTCTTTTTGAACATAAAATGGCCAACCTAAAATCTGCACTCACTACCCGAAAGCCTACATGCTCGTTGGAAAAAATATGGTAGATGTTTTCAGAGATGGATTTTTGTATTGTACAAGCATTGATCAAGATATGTTTCATATAATTTCAAGGCAAATGTAAATTCAAAGATTGCTAATACGGTTTTCTTTTATGCTGCACCTATCAATGAATCAAAATAATTATTTTAAACCCAGCGTTACTGTAACAAACAGCAAAATATTCCTTTCTCAATTCGAATAAAGAATGTAAGATGTACAATTCGAGAAACCTACAATTTGTCCAAATTAATCAACATGTCAGCATAAGACAAAGCGAAAAAAGGACGTGACATCTGCGTTTCCCAGTCCAATTGATATTGGCTTTTCTTCGTTTCCTGTTTTAGTTACTGGACATCCCACAGATAGATCTATTACAATGTTATGCGAAAAATATTTTTATTCGGTTAACAAATATATTTCACCGCGTTAGTAATAGAGCTCCAAATGGTCCAACATTTGGAATGTACACTAAAATCATTCTGACCTGCACGCCGAATAAAGAGGAAACCAAATTTATGATTATTGACTGGTGAGGTTCGATGTTTAAATCGCAGCTGGGATTGTAAAACACAATATTTTTGATAATAATTTAAACATAAACTCGAACTCCTATGGGACCTGCCTTATTACGCTACCAAGAGGCACTATGATGTGAAATTGAATGCCAAAATTAAATTTTGACAGTCCAGAGACTTCATCATGTCGCCGTTGGTGACCAATGCGATAAAATAGTCAAAGATGTAATGTAATTTTTACAATTCTAGCATATTTGGAACATAGATTTCAAATTACCATAATCTTTATTACCTCGATTTTCGTCACTTATGTATGGTGTACTGGTCATGGTGTTTGATTGAAAGATTGATGATCCGAATCTCAATTTAAATATTTTTTTATTGTTCTAATATTTTCTCTAAATGTTTACTTTTCATGGTCCCTCGGCAAGACATCTTGGTTCTTAGTATCCTTGGTTTGAGTCCCATTTCTAAAGCATGACCATAACTAAATTGAACCAAAGAAAGCGCGCTACTGTGGCGCCTCTAGCGGCGTCAGCCAGAAACTAATATTTTTAGTAGTATAAGTAAACAGTTACAATGAAGTTGTGAAAGTTTCAGACCTGTACTATTGTTTTTCGCGAAATGCCGTACAATGGAAATTGAACGACCAAAAATGAGTCCGCACAAATAACTGGATCGCCGGTGGACAGATTGACAAGGCCTGGAATCCATATTAAAAGCAAAAAAAAATTAAAAGTATTTTTCTTTTGCACAATTATACATAAGGTTTGTTTTAAAAATAGGTTTTTACTATTTACGTGTTCCCTGTTCCTATAAATTCACATACTTTTTTTTGCTGAATTTTCGACCTGCCATTATTCCAAGGTTGTCTTGGATTGGTACTGGGCCAATAAGATCCATTTAGTACCAAAACCAAATTTCCCAGAGTTTCGCCCCATCGAAAAATTCTAGGCAATCACAAAACTTCATTTTAGACGAAGTGTTGGAACAGTTAGAGATGTTCTTCGCAAGAAGAAGTGATCGGAGGTTGCGAAAACGGTGCCCCTTTCCACGATACGGGCGCTTATGCAGGAACCAAAAAACAAAACACATGAATTTATGAGAACAGGGAACACGTAAACAGTTTTACGTGTTATAACTATTTTTATAACAAACCTTATGTATAACTGTACCAAAGGAAAATACTAATCATTTTTGTATTTATTTTTTGAATAGTTTCTCGACCTATTCAATTTGCTCAATTGTCCTGGTGCTCCAGTGATTTGTGCGGACTCATTTTTGGTCGTTCATTTTCCATTGTACGGCATTTCGCGAAAAAAAATAGTACAGGTCTAAAACCTTCACAATTTCATTGTTACTATTTACTGATACTACTAAAAATATTAGTGCCTCGCTGACGCCACTAGAAGCGCCACAGTAGTGCGATTTCCTTGGTTCAATTTAGTTATGGTCATGCTTTACTTCAAGTTTCAATTGAAAAAAAAACATGTTCCACGTGCACTTTCAAATAGGTAAAGGCCTTGGGACTTTAGAATGGAGGATAATAAAATTAAAGATTACTGGTATGACGTGTTGATAAACTAAATCAATAAACATGATAAAATATTGTGGTGATCAATTAGAGAATATATAGCATCTAGCCTGAGATTAATTGAGTCATTATGTGATCAGCCACGGGCTTCAACCTACGAACACCAGGTTGAAAGAGAGGTTCTTCAGCTAATCGGTCTGAAAGCTTAAAAAAGGATCGCGTCCTTGAATATTCAAAATACATGCAAAACTGCTAAAAATTATATCCAATCAGTACTTCAGATTGCTCTCTCTATATAGGCCCCTATAACCGAATCATTCAACCAAGCACTCGTTAAACAACCGAAAAAGTTCCGGTAGATAGTTTTTGGATGCAGTTATTCAAAACAGATGAATTAATTAAACGTGAATTTTATTCTGTCATGGAGTCTGTCAATAAAAAATAATCCCTAGACCATTTTGAAATTACAAAGATTAAAATGCTAGGTGGGGAACCTACTGTTTAAAGGAAAGATCGCAACAGGAAAATTATACGGTACCGATTTCCTGTCACAGGTCGAGGGAAGGCCATTCTGTCAAGCACGGGCAAATATTACATGTTTGCATCGAGATGGACGTTAAGATTTCAGATTAAAAAGATTACGATGTATTTTGCGTTGATTTCATGAAGCTAAGCTACAAACAATGTACGCGAACTGGCTTATTTTGTGCCAAAGTTATAAAGGAAAAATTGATAGAAAATGTAGACACACATTAACAGCGTTCTAAATGAACACATTGATCATTGTTGAAATTTTGTGACAATTTAAATATTTGTCGAACTTTAATAAGTAATAAGTTTTTTCGAGAGATCCTTGTTTACTTTTAATTAACATGAATGCTTGACGAAATCAACTAGCTATGTGTTACTAACACAGTTATGACGGAGATAATTATTAACCAATATACATAAACTTACCAAAAATGTTTAATTTTTTGTTGGCTAAATAGAAAAATATTATGTTTGGTAAAAAGCTACAGGAAAAGGAAGGAAGGAATAAGGTTGAGACAGAATAAAAAATTAAACATTAGTTTAAGATATGGTACACCATATACTATACACAGCTTAGTTGGTAAAGTAGTTGGTTATCCAGTAAGTAACAGCGTAGTTGGTAAAATAAAATTGCGGTGCATCGCTTGCAATATACTGGTCCTTATCACTATTCCATGTTTCTCATTTGAATAATCATCCAACATTGTTATCTTGTGCAACGAAGAAACAACGGGGTTGTATTATGTAATAAGATATTATGAATATCTCTAAAAGGAATAAATAAAGACATGATAATGATATTCGGTATTTCAAAAACAATTGAATAAAGCTAAGCCATGAGCAAAATAATGTAACGGGCTTAAAGTCATCATCTGAATAACGGCTAGTTTGAGTATCGTGGTCACTGCCATCTAGCGGCACGCGCAATGATTGCGCGGCTGATTTAGCCAGAACCGATTCAGCTATGACACAATTTTCCAACTATGGCGGCCATTTAGTAATGTAACTCACTTCGAGCTCGAATTCTGCTCGAAGTCGCTCAGCGCCGCACTCGTGAGAGGGGGGGGACATCATACTTTGTTCTTACCAAAAAAAAAGATAAACTAATCGGCAGTGAGTTTTTAGTGACCAAAAAAAAGTCTACTGAGTGTAGTGTCTTAGAAATGTAAGTAATTTGTAAGCGTAGTATAAGTGATCGATGTAAGTTAGACATAAGTATATGTGCAAGGATTATAATAAAAGGTTAGTCGTTGATCAGCATTCAAACAAGCAACAAGTCCGCATAATACTGAGGAAGCGTTATTGAAGAAAGTAAGGAAAACGGAAGGATGTGGGTGCACGACCCCGGCGAAGAGAAAAAAATCACAAAAACAACATATGGACACATATGAATCCATAACCTATGTGTTTGCGCGCGGTTCACGTCCTGGCCAAGCGAAGGATTTGGCCGTCTAGGACCCGTGAATTCGTCAACCAACGGGCTTAACGCAGATTGGGTGTTCTGCGGAATTGGGAACCGAAGAAGAGATGTTCTCTGCTGCTCAGGACCTTGTACCGATCTTAACAAAAATCTTCAACAAATCCTTGTAGTCTCGAAGCTTTCCGTTCCTTTGGAAATCATCATGGATGTTCCCTGTTCACAAAAAGACGGACCACCATGCTATTCGCGTTTAGCAAATTGTTTGAGCTACTTCTAGTCAAACATCTCCAGCGAGGATTTCGACTTTCGATCTTTTCTGTTCAACATGGTTTAATGCTAAATAGATCATAATGTGTGTTGCGTATTTTACTTAACAAACTTTATTTTCTTCTCAATATTTCACATGAGGGTTTACAGACGATCTACTTGCAATGCTAGTACCAGCGAGAGTGAGAGTTGTGTCAACTGTCACTGAACTAAACGTCAACTGTCAATGGACTAAATGTCATTGCGTCAAATCCAATACATAACACTCCTCCCTTCTTAAAGATGTCCTACGGTGAGTAACGCGAAGGCGGGTGTCGTTGTCGAGACGATCGACGTACGATAGGCTGGTCATCGTTGGCTCGGGTCGGACTTCCGGTCGGTGTATCATACGATAAGTCGGGTTATGATGACTCTGATGAAACAGACACAGTTCGGGGAGAGCTGACCAATGGTGTCTGTGACGGTTCGGTTGACCCGTAGTAGTGCCTGCGACGAGTAAGCACATCTCTGGCATGTGGAGGTCCAGGCTCACTAGGTAGGTCGGCTGTTCTGTTGTCCAGGGCAGGTCGCATCTGGTCGACATGACGCTTCATCTCGATGCCATCACACTCGATGAGGTAGTGTAAGTCGCCTAGCCGTGTGACGACTGTTCCTCAAATCCACTTGTCCATTCTCGGATTACCAGAAAGACAATAAACGAGTTGTCCTGGCTCGAACGTACGGTACGTTGGATCGAAGGTTATTCGTTGCTTCTCCGATGCTCTGGTCTGGACGGTTTGCGGACGGAGTAGGTCGAGACGTGACCGAATGTTTCGCCCTAAGAACAGTTTAGCTGGGGGCTCGCCGGTTTCACTATGCGGTACTTTGCGGTACTGAAGAAGGAATTCGTTCAGATTCGCTTGAAGTGTAGAGCTTGTAGAATTCATTGCCTTCAAAGCTCGCTTGACGGTCTGAACGTAGCGCTCTGCTTGCCCATTGGTAGCTGGATGGTACGGCGCGGAGCGTTTGTGGAACTTAACACCACTTCGTTGCAGGAATGAAGTAAAGTCTTCCGCAGTGAATTGCGTTCCGTTGTCGGTCACAACTGTCAGT
Organism: Anopheles coustani; assembly: GCF_943734705.1. Classification (NCBI taxonomy): domain Eukaryota; kingdom Metazoa; phylum Arthropoda; class Insecta; order Diptera; family Culicidae; genus Anopheles; species Anopheles coustani. Next base: position 290,367 of record NW_026525417.1, on the reverse strand, counting down.
GGCGATCCGTAGGATGCGAATAGTTCATCCAGGATGTCGATGGTTGCTGCCGTTGTGGTTGAGCGAGTCACTTTCACCTCAAGCCACTTGCTGTATGCATCGACGATGACTAGCAGCATTGCACCGGCAACGGGTCCAGCGTAATCTATATGCACACGCTCCCAGGGGTTGGACGGATACTCCCAATGGTGTTTGTTGAACTTAGGAGGTGCTGACGCTGTCTGTACACATTCGTGGCATGCTTTGGCTAGCTTCTCGATGTCCTTGTCTATCCCTGGCCAGTAGACGTACGATCGTGCAAGGGATTTCATCTTGACTACGCCAATGTGCGCGGAATGCAGGTCTTTGAGGATTGCAGGGCGGTAGATCTCAGGAACGACGACGCGATGTTCGAACAGCAAGCATTTTGCGACCGTCGTGTACTTTGCTTCTGGTGATTTGTACCCTGCTTGTATTAGGTTTCTTCCCAGTTCTAAGTCGTTGAGGATCTTTCCTAAGTGGTCATCTTTTCGCGTTTCACGTGCGATTTGCTCGGCTCTGATGGGCAGTTGTTGGATTTGGTTGAGCACGAAATCCTCGAACGCATCTATATCGTCATTTCCTCCCCTGCAAAGAGAGAGAAGGTTTCGCCTCGGACTGTGTAGAACGGCTCGGTACGCGCGAACAGTAATCGGCGTTTTTATTTTCGTTGGTCGATCGATGTACCACATCGAAATTAAAGTGCGCGAGGTAATCCGCATGGCCAACCCATGCGACTTATACACAGTATTGGCAACGACTTTTCGGGATGCAGGATTTGCGTCAACGGTTTGTGATCCGTAACGAGCGTAAACTTCCGTGCGTAAAGGTAGTTGAAAAACTTTTTGACGGCCCATACAATCGCTAGCGCTTCTTTGTCGATCACCGGATAGCGTTGTTCCGTAGGTGACATGGTACAGCTTGCGTACGCTATGGGTCGTTCTGTCCCGTTGTTCAGTCGATGCGAGAGTACTGCTCCGAGGCCTGTCTTGCTAGCGTCCGTTGCTAGTATCAGTGGTAGTGCCGGGTCGTACTGGATAAGCACTTGTGGAGAGATCAAGATGTTTTTTATATCTCGAAAAGGTTCGTCAGCTTCGGCTGTCCATTCAAATTGCTCTGCAGACAAAATACTGCGTAACGGTTTTGCTCTTGTAGACAAATCGGGTATGAACGCTGAGTAGTATGTGGCTTTTCCTAGAAACCGCTGCAGTTCTTCAGGGTTAGATGGTCTTGGTACGTCTCGAGTCGCTTCAATGTGTTTTGTAGACTTGTGTCGTCCTTCGCGATCGATGCGGTGTCCTAAGCATTCGAGTGACGAGGTAGCAAAAACACATTTCGAACGATTGAGCTTCAAGCCACTTTGCTGGATTCTACTCAAAATGCGCGTCAGAGCTTGTAGCAGTTCTTCAAAATTTTTGGCAAATACGATGATGTCGTCGTAGAAGCTAACAACATTCGTAAGTCCTAGAAGAATTTCCTCCATTCGACGTTGCCAGATCGCGGGTATGTTGGCGGCACCATACACAGCACGCGTTGGACGTATAAGCCCGTGTGTAGTGGTATTTAAGGTGAGTATTTTCCGAAACTCTTCGTCTATCGGCAAGTGAGTATACGCATCGGTGATGTCCAGGTGGCAGAAAAGTGTAGCTCCTTTCATCTGGTTAAAAATGGTATCTACTCTGGGGATCGGATGTTCGTCGATGATCATTCTCGGATTCACAGTAGGCTTGTAATTTTCGGTGATTCGAATGCTTCCATTTTTCTTAGCCACTACGTGCGTCGGCGAAGCCCACTCGGAGTACTCCACCTTCTCATAGAAACCAGATTTGAGTTTCTTTTCGATTTCCGCGGCATACTTATCGCGTAATGCATATGGAACATCTCGTGCTCTCGCGAAAATGGGTGTGGCATCGGGTTTGAGATGTACTGAAGCGGGTGGACCTGTCAGTTTACCGGGTACTTCGCTAAACACATTATCATAACTGTTGAGCAACGAGTTCAGTTGAGTTTCACGGTCTGATGTGAGCTTGGAACTGATGGTATTCACCGCTGCGTTTGGAGCTATCATTTTACCGAGGTCTAACTGGTCCGCGAAGTGTGCGATCCACTCACGACCGAAGAGCGAGTCTGTTTTCCCAGATACGACATACAGGTTAAGCTTACGCGTTACGTCACCTACTTTTACGTTCACCGGTAAGCGACCAAGACAATTGATCCGATGTCCCGTATAGCTGGTAAATTGTCTATCCGTTGGCTTAAGAGAATATCTTGCCTTAATTGCCCGTAACGTCGTTTCGCCTATAATCCCGCAGGGTGCTCCTGTGTCCAATTCCATTTCGGTACGCTTGCCGTCTATGTTCACATCGATCATCAGCTTGGTAGCGAAAGCTGTATTTCGAACTGAGTTTATTGGCTGTACCGAATCGATGTGATAAGTAGGGACCTGGTTGCTTCTAGATCGTTCTTGTGTTGCACTACCTGAGCGGCAGACTTTTGAGAGATGTCCCTTCTTATGACACGTGTTGCATAAGGTATTTCGAAAACGGCAAACACTTCTTGGGTGTGATCCACCACAACCATTGCAGGGCGTAGCTGCATTGTTTCTCTGTTCCGTTTTGGAGCCGTATTGTCGATTTTCCCATGACCATACCCATGAAACATTTTTGAGAGTTTTCGCTCATTTTTTAAAGGGCTCCGCCTCTGATAATGGGGGCGACCGCGCAAGCAATACTGAGCCGCGATTTAGATGTCTTCTGTCGCTTTCGCGCCCAAGGGGTCCGTACTCCGACTGAGCTCTCGGAAGCGTGGATCATATGGAATCGATGGAACGAGAGAATCGGTACAAGAGAATCGAGCGATCGTTCCACCGACGGACAGCGAAAAGCAAAACAACGCTATAGCGAATGGCGGTGCTTTCGGTTGCGGCGCTGAGTTTTCACCAGCACTTCGTTGCTCAGCACTTACTTGTTGGAGGGCGGGTCCCATGGATTCCCTCAATGCTTGGATGAGCATTCCAGAGAGTGCCTGCACCAGCTCCTTATTCTCGTTGTTCATCGTTTTCGTGTTTTAGCGTGCACCGCAAGTAAACTCGATGTCTGGAGATTTTTCCACGTGCTTTCGCTAACCTCACTTTTTTTATCGGGATGTAGGTGTGCTCGTGTGTGATGTATCGCGTGGTGCTGCAGCCTCGTTTGCTCGTACACCGATGTATCGTACACGCTAATGGAACTTTTTTCAGCACTATCCCACTTCTGACACCAAAATGTTGCGTATTTTACTTAACAAACTTTATTTTCTTCTCAATATTTCACATGGGGGTTTACAGACGATCTACTTGCAATGCTAGTACCAGCGAGAGTGAGAGTTGTGTCAACTGTCACTGAACTAAACGTCAACTGTCAATGGACTAAATGTCATTGCGTCAAATCCAATACATAACAATGTGCTTCCGGGTGTTTATACGGGCTTCCTCGCTTACTTCGACTCCGTCAATCATGCCCTGTTGCTTGAAAATTGACAATGTATGGTGTTTGGACAAGGGTTCAGCTTGCTCGATGCCCCGATGTCCCGGACTACGAAACAAGCATACTCCCTCCTCTTGCCCTTTGGATTCCATCCCGCTATGCACCTACACGGTAGAAGCATGGATGGAAGGGCTTCTGTCCCTAGGTTAAAATCTCAGTTTACGGACGCTGTGGCACGCAACTAACTCCTGAAGGGTGAAAGCGCGTGTCGCTAAAGGACTAACAGGTACCCCCTGCCTACCAGGGTCATGTTTCCCAAGCCTAAAGCGACGGACTCGGTGCAGTGCAACTTAAGCGGCTCAGGAGATCGATCCGACACCAATACCTCCTAAAAACCCGAAAATGGGGACTTGCTCTTGTTCTTGAGGCATGGCCTCTTCCCTTTTACTGCACTTGGCGTGCTGACTCGTTCTGCGATTTCTCGCCCTCTTTCTGCACTTGCGTGCTCTCCTTCTCCTCTGCACTTGACGTGCCCTCCTTGCACTTTCGTGCCTGTAGGTGCCACGATTGAACAATGTATGGTGTTCATGGTGGCCTTCCTCAGTAGATTCAGAATTTCTTGACTGGAAGATGCATTCAAGTCAACATTGGTTCGAGCTTTGGTGCTCCATTCTGCAACATGAATTAGCAAAAATGGTTTCACTGCTTCAAACCAATACAGTCAAGCAAGCAATGCTGCTAGATCTAGAGGAAATATATGAAAAAACTATTAAAACTGTATTAGATGGCATAATACCGTATCAAAATATGAATCTTTCAGAAAGTCAAATAAAAACTATAGTTGACAAAAAAGATAATGATCAATACCGCCAACACCTTCAGCGTACATTTAATTATATGCTCATCCTTCGGCCTGGTAGAAACATAATTGAGTGGTATGCGTTAATGAGCTGGCCTAGTGGGCGTGTCATAGTGATGCACGAAGGCTCAACCATACACTTCCCTATTGCGCCAGCAATCGGCGTGAAGGTTAGCCGTGCGCAGCAGCAGCCTAGACGTCGGGTGTTTCCTACATTATGGCGAAGCTACACAAATATTCACTATATTGCACGCGTTCACTTCACCTCACTGAACTGGACCGCACCTGATCTTTCTAAAGAATCATCTTTCCCAGACCGATCACCGTTAGCGGCCTAATTTTGTATGCAAGGGAGATGTCGCGGAGACCGAGCATCTTTTGTGGCAACATTTTTTATGTAAGGGAAATGGCACGGAGAGTCATTTCTGTTAGTTAAGCTACAAAAAAACAAAAAGAGGAACAAATTCGCGCAGAAACGAGTACAGCTCGTAAAGCAAAGAAAGTCTCTGTAGCTCAGAGTTCGAAAGCTAAGTCCGCTGCAAAAAATGCTAAGTACACTATTTGATGGCGGTTGAAATGCGTTTCTATAATTTCAAGTTGATCATTGAATATTGTTGAATAAAGCAATGGAATTTAATGAACTACATCCATTTTGTTCTAAGAGCGCTAAGCAAGGCACATAACAAAAACCAGGCGCCAAAATCGGAACATGATGTGCCACATAAAGAGTTTGTTGAACTTGAAGAAATATTAATCTTCGTGTTTCTCATTTATTTTAGTAATATTCTATGGAAGTTAGATTAACTTTGTATACACAATTTCCTCAACAGCACCAAATATGGTCCATCAACGGTAGAAGATAATTAAATATGCTCCAGAAAGAGATTACGAAGAATACACATCAGTCAAGACAACGCAAGCGTATACATTGTGGACAACGCCATCGCATACATTGTGGACATCGCCAGAGCATACATTGTGAGTCAACATTCGATCATCGCGACGCGGCACCCGGACCACAACATTATGCTGAGTTGCAGCTTCCCATAGCAACGCGGACCGCCCGCATTATGCTGAGATTGCAGATTCCCGCAGCGACGCGGACAACCTAGAATCAGAAGACCGTGAACCAACGATCCAGATCGCGAACCGATCATCAGTTGGTATCCAGCATCCGAAACCGATAGTTGGGTATTAACCCGCACATTATGTTGTAGGAAATAAAGTTTAAGTTTTTTTAAAACTCAAACACCAGCAGCAGTGCGTTAACTGGCGCCCGAATAGGGACCGCGCTATGTGAAATTAAGTACAAGTGAAAGTGAAAGTAACCACGCTAGAGTGATAGTTACCACCGAATCCCAAACTTAAAAAGACTTTCCTGATCGCCGAGTGCAGCCGTGTAAAAAGGATCCCGAGTCACCTGTGCAGTTAGCAGCTCACACAGGACAAAAAGGAGCCATCCATTACACCGAGAAGGAAGTCATTCACAGCCGGTTTTCCAGAAACTAAACTACGCCCGCTAGAGGAGCAGTAAAACACAACGCCCGTCAGAGGAGCATCATAAATCATAAAACCATCGCCCGATACAGGATGCGTATGGTACTGTAAGTAACAAAAAAAAAACAGTAAGTAAAAATTGTGAAACAAAAATCAAAAGTGATTATAAAAACGTGATTAACAAATATTAAGTAAAATTACCTAGTGAAGTGAAAAACGTGTTAAAACAAAAAAATCCTGGAGGATCTTATAAATTCATTACAATCTTTTTCCTTCAAAATGTCGAGACCAGACCTTGACCAAATTATTCCGATCCACCGCTTTACTTTACAAAGCCAGATGGAACAAGTGTAAGTCCCGAAAGTTTTGAAAAAATCCCTGATTTGGTAAAGGATCTACCAAATTTTACTGGGGATCCGCGAACTGATTAGCTGGTTGAACGACGTAGACAGCTTGGTAAAACTGTACCAAACTAAAAGTACAGACACACTTGAACGCCAAAACAAATACCATATGATCTGCAAATTTATTCGCAGAAAAATCCGCGGTGAAGCGAACGATTCACTCGTTGCTTCAAACGTAGGCATTAATTGGAACCTGATCAAAAAAACATTGGTCACGTATTACGGTGAAAAGAGAGATTTGGAAACATTAGACTTCCAACTTATGAGCGTGCAGCAGAAGAACCACTCACTGGAAGTATACTACGATGAAGTAAATAGATTGCTCTCGCTTATAGCAAATCAAATAAACACTGACGAAAGATTCACACACCCCGAAGCCTCAAGAGCTTTAATCGAAATGTACAACAAAAAAGCAATCGATGCTTTCATGAGAGGACTGGATGGAGACGTTTATAAATTCATTAAAAATTATGAACCGACATCCCTTGCAGGAGCGTACAGCTACTGCATTTCATTTCAAAATATTGAGTGTAGAAAAATGCTAACCAAACCAAGGCCATATATTCCACCAACGGCACCAAGGAATATGATTCCCTTACCGCCACCAACGCCCATAAGATATACAAATCCACCTCCGCCACCAAGGCCTTACCATCCCAAACCGTTCACGGGAAACAGAAATTTTAATAATTTCGCCCAAAAGAACAACCAACACTACCAACAAAAACCATTTAACAATTTTCAACGTCAACCGCCACCAGAGCCTATGGAAGTTGACCATTCCATCAGAACACAACAAGTGAACTATGGAAACCGCCCTAACTCAAACAACGTTCGACCCCCAAAACGTCCCAGGGTCAACAATATCCAAACACAGCCAGGACACTCAAATACGGTGAACCACATAACGGATGCCAATCCGCCACAACAATTCGAAAACGGTAACCCCGCGAACAACACAATAGATAACAACACATTACAATCGTTCGAGAGATACCTCCGAACTATTGAAAAACAAGAAGGATGCAACTTCAGTGACACTGTCGAAGTCGCAGAACTTAATTTTTTAGACTAAACTCGGCGTTGCCTTACTTTCTTTTTTATGGTAACGCCTCGGAGCCATTAAAAATGCTCATTGATACCGGTTCTAATAAGAACTATATCCACCCGAAACATGCTAAAATTTCTCATAAAATTGATAAACCATTTTATGTATCTTCAGAAGCAGGAGATATAAAAATCGAAGCTTATTCACAAGCTCGACTATTCAAACCCTTTTCAGATAAAATGTTAAAATTTTATCATCTTGAAAACATGAAATCATTCGATGCCATAATAGGGCACGATTCACTGAAAGAAATCAAAGCAGTTATTGACACAGCCAATGATGAATTAATCATTGACGGCACAAATGTAATACCCCTACAACAATATGAACTACAGGAAGTAAATAAAATAAACATCCGCGATAGTCATCTCAACCAAAACGAAAAAATACAGCTACATACCCTATTACAGGAATATCAGGATCTTTTCCAACCACCTGATTCTAAATTACCTTTTACCTCACAAGTAAAAGCTACCATAAGGACAGAAAATGAATCCCCAATCTACAGTAAAACTTATCCTTATCCCCAAGCACTTAAAGGTGAAGTTAACAGGCAAATTGAAAAACTACTAAATGATGGAATTATCAGACCTTCAAAATCCCCATACAATGCACCAGTGTGGATTGTTCCAAAAAAACTGGACGCTGCCAATGAAAAAAAATATAGACTTGTCATAGACTACAGAAAATTAAATACTCAAACAATAAGTGATAAATATCCTATTCCGGATCCATCTACTGTTTTAGCCAATTTAGGCTCAAATAAATTTTACACTACCCTTGATCTAGCATCAGGATTTTATCAAATACCCATGTCGGAGAACGACATCGAAAAAACTGCATTTTCGATAAACAACGGAAAATATGAATTCGTACGCATGCCCTTTGGATTAAAAAATGCACCCTCCATATTCCAACGCGTCATGGACGACACATTAAGAGAACATATCGGAAAAATATGTCACGTTTACATCGATGACATTATCATTTTTAGCGAAACAGTTGAAGAACATCTGCAAAACTTGAAAATTGTCTTAGACACATTGCGAGCCGCAAATTTCAAAATACAGCCAGACAAATCCGAATTCTTAAAAACAGAAGTAGAATTCCTAGGATTCATTGTCTCAAGTGAAGGACTTAAACCAAACATAAAGAAAGTTGAAGCCATAAAAAAATTCCCAGAACCACAGAACCTCAAAGAACTGAGAAGATTCTTAGGACTGTCAGGTTATTACCGCAGGTTTATTAAAAACTATGCACACTTGGCAAAACCCATCACAAAACTCCTAAGAGGGGAGGATGGCCATCGCCAAATTTCAAAAAACGAATCAAAAAATGTTCCAATTAAATTTGATCAAAATGCAAAGAACGCATTCCAAACCTTGAAAGACATAATATCTTCTAATGATGTTTTAGTTTTTCCAGATTTCCAGAAGCCATTTGAACTGACAACAGATGCATCAGATAAAGCACTAGGAGCTGTGCTTTCACAAAAATGCCACGACGGAGATAGACCAATAACCTTCATTTCCCGAACTCTTTCCCAAACTGAGGAAAATTATGCAACAAACGAAAAGGAGATGCTTGCCATCGTGTGGGCACTACATACACTGAGAAATTTCATATACGGAGCGAAAATTAATATCCATACTGATCATCAACCATTAACATTTGCTTTATCACCGCAGAACAACAACGCAAAGCTGAAAAGATGGAAATCATTCATAGAGGAACATGATTACCAGTTATGCTACAAACCAGGAAGATCGAACGTCGTAGCCGACGCCCTTTCCAGAATACAAATTAACTCACTAACACCAACCCCGCACTCAGCTGATGAAGACGATAATTCATATATCCCTTCAACAGAAGCACCTATTAATGTATTCCGCAACCAACTAATATTTAAAATCGGAACTAATTCCTCTTCCGAACTAATAAGCCCTTTCCCGAAATTTAAAAGGCATATTTTTATTGAACCAAATTTTACTACTGATTTTATCAAAGATAAATTCAAAAAAGTTATTAATCCAAACGTAATTAATGGAATTCATACAGATGAACAAACAATGGGAATTATCCAAGAAGTTTATAAAAATCTTTACAATCCAAAAACAGTTAAAGCTAGATTTTCTCAAATTCAAGTCGAAGATCTTTGCGACGTAGAAAAACAAATCGAAGAGATTAAAAATATCCATAATTTTGCACACAGAAATGCTAAGGAAAATTCATTGCAATTCATAAAAAAATTCTTCTTCCCCGGAATGCGAAAAAGTATTCAAAATATTGTTAAAAATTGTGAGATATGCAAAACCGAAAAATACGATAGAAAACCACAAGTATTTATACCAGTAAAAACACCAATACCGACATATCCAGGAGAGATAATTCATATTGATATATTTGCATACAACGCAAACTTTTTATTTATCACATCAATTGATAAATTTTCAAAGTACGTTAAAATATGACCGATAAAATCGAAATCAATCGCTGACATAAAGGAAGTATTACTACAACTTTTATATGACTGGGACTTGCCAGCCCAAATTGTTATAGACAACGAATGTACTTTTGTATCGAATGTAATCGAACAATCAATACTAAATCTTGGAGTCAAAATCTTCAAAACTCCAGTTAATCGTTCAGAAACGAATGGTCAAGTAGAGAGATGCCATTCGACTATCAGAGAAATAGCGAGATGTACGAAAAAACTCAATCCAGAAATGAGTATTATAACATTAGTGCAACAAGCCGTTTATAAATATAATCATAGCATTCACTCATTCATAAAGGACACACCAAGAAATGTGTACGTAGGAGAACGATCAGATGATCCACAAGAAAGAGCAAGAATAAGAGAAGCTACAAATGAAAGAATACTCGAAATATTCAAAACGAATGATGAAAAAATCAAAGATGAAAAATTTAAAGACTATGAAGAAAACGAATATGTATATGAAAGGAAGAAAACAAATAATAAACGCGAAAGTCGTTTCAATATAATAAAAGTAAAGGAGAATCATCCAACGTATATAATCGATTCAAATAATCGAAAAATTCACAAAATGAATCTAAGGAAGTAAGCAAAAAATTTTAATACAATCTTTAAAATTCTTTTAACTATCGTTACAGAGTGATTACAACCCTGTTTATCAACCTTATAGTAGCAGATATAAGCATATATGATCTTAGTAATAATCCCTTAGCTATAATACCAATAAGTAAAGCTAAAGTTCAAATCGGATATGTAAGGACGATACATCCAATCGATTTAGCAAACATAGAAGAAGCAGTAGAGAGAACGTTAGAAGAAATTCCAAATGGAATCTATACGGCATCAATTGAAAGTTTGATTAATATAAAAGCTAGAACGCTACAGGAAACCTTTAGAAAGATTAGACCGTTTACAAACAGGGAAAAACGATGGGACACGATCGGAAAAGTTTGGAAATGGATCGCAGGAAATCCAGACGCCGACGACCTACATAGTATTAACTCAACGATAAACTCCCTAATTGCTGAAAACAACAAACAAGTAGTTATCAACCAAGGTTTAAATGAACGAATCCAACAAATAACAGAAGTCGCTAACACGGTTATCAACATTGAAAATCAACGATACGAAACGCACCAGACAGAGATTCGTCAACTGATCCTGTTATCAAACATGAACATGCTACAAGAAAAATTAGAAGTAATTGAAGATGCCATCATACTCGCGAAACACGGGATTCCAAGCAGCAAGCTACTATCCCTAGATGATCTAAACTCCATAGCCCAATTCCTAGAGAGTAACAACATTACTTACCGTACTCCAGAGGAATTGCTAGGGCAATCAACTGCGCAAGTTGCTGTAAATCAAACGCATATTATCTACATACTAAAGTTCCCCAATGCAATGCATGTATCGTTGGTCTGTGAAACACGAAGTCCAAAACAGCCTTTTCCGAGTTTACATACGACGTTTTTTTTTATAAACTAGCAGAATTTTACGAACTAAACTCCCAAAATATGGTGCATGTGGCAGCCTTACAATTGCGCACAGCACTGTAGGTTTTATAAAAATGTGCGTTACATCAAACGAATTGAAATATTGAATTTTAACTTTAAACATGTAGTAGTGTGCTTAGCGTAATTTAGGAAGTAGGAATAAAATTCGATCCTTTCCGATCTCAAACTTCGTCGCGAACGGTTCGATTAATTTGTGAGAAAAGAACACGCTAAAGTGGTGACCCCGACGAAAGTGACCCGACGACCCTGTGAATAAAAAATCTACAAAAAGTGACATGGCAACCGAAGACAATAAAACTCCTGTCGCTGAAGGTGTCAGCGGGCACGCGGAACCGTTCGTCGAATCTGTTAAAGTGCCAAGAATAAACCCGCCCAGCATGATGGATACCAATATCGAGACTTATTTCCTCTCGTTGGAATTTTGGTTTGCAGCATCGGGCATTAGTTCCATGCATGACGCACGTCGGTACAATATCGCAAGTAATGGCGCAAGTGCCGCCCAACAAGCTAACCGAGTTGCGCTCCATTATCGACGGAACACCGGCAAGTGAAAAATATTCGTATATAAAACGCAAATTGATCGAATATTTTGCCGATAGCCAACAGCGCCGCCTCCAACGTGTACTATCAGAATTACCGTTAGGAGATCAAAAGCCCAGCCAATTGTTCAACGAGATGAAGCGTGTGGCAGGCAATGCTTTAGGCGAAACGGTATTGCAGGATTTGTGGGCTGCTAGGCTGCCGCCGCATGCACAGGTAGCGGTCATTGCTTCTCGAGGCGATGCGTCGGACAAGATAACAATAGCCGATGCCATCGTTGATTCAATGGGCCTTCGTAGAGTGGACGCCATCGATCACGTGCAAACGTCGACACCAACGACACCTGTTCGAGAAAAAGCGGTCATTGACCCAATTGCGGAGCTTACTCGTGAAATCGCATCGTTATCTAAGCGATTGGATAAAGTATTGCACACCGGAAAAAATACACGTGGGCGATCGCGTTCACATTCTCGTGGCGGAGAATGGAACAAAAGTCGTCACGAAAGAGATCCTTCGAACGGACCTTGTTGGTACCATAGAAAGTTCGGGAACGACGCCCGAAGGTGCCGAAAACCATGCACCGCCGGTGCACGTGGTCCAACAAGCCAAGAATGAGGTTGCTCAGCTGAAGCAGTGGGGGACATCGGCGAACAATCCACCACTGCCACAATCTTTCGCTTACGGGTAACGGATTCGACCACCAGGAAACAGTTTCTGATCGACACGGGAGCAGACGTATCCGTGGTGCCGCGAGGAATACATTCAGCGAAAGTGAAGCCCTCTTCTTTAAAATTGTTTGCCGCGAATGGGACACCCATAAAAGTTTACGGAGAAGTACTATTGAAAATAAATCTTGGTCTTCGTCGAGAGTTCTTATGGAACTTTATGATTGCGGACGTGCAATCAGGAATAATAGGTGCAGATTTTTTAAGTCACTACGACCTATTAATCGACTTAAAACGCAATCGTCTCATCGATAACACCACCTATCTCGAGTCAAGCGGATCACTCGACAAAACCAGCACGCTTTCCGTAAAAACGTTTTGTGAAGTATCGCCGTATGCAGATCTATTAGCCGATTTCCCGACAATTACCCGTCCCGCTACCCCGGGAGCAGTCAACGGATCGTCGACTTGCCACCGCATCGAGACTACTGGCCAACCTGTTTATGCTCGACCGCGACGCTTGTCACCGGACAAGTTAGAAGCAGCTCGTGCGGAGTTTGAAAACTTAATGAAGCTCGGGATTTGCAGACCGTCGAGTAGTAATTGGGCCAGCCCCCTCCACATGGTTAAGAAAGCAGATGGTTCTTGGCGACCATGCGGGGATTACCGCGCCTTAAACGCGCAGACCATTCCGGATCGGTACCCCCTACCGTACCTTCAGGATTTTACGTCGAACTTGCAAGGTAAAACTATTTTTTCAAAAGTTGACTTGCAGAAGGCGTTTCATCAAGTTCCTATCCATCCTGACGACATCCCGAAAACGGCCATCACCACACCTTTTGGACTCTTTGAATTCTCTTTTATGACTTTTGGGCTAAGAAATGTAGCTCAAACCTTTCAACGCCTCATACACGAAGTTGTTCGCGGTTTTGATTTCATCTTTCCCTACATCGATGATCTGTTCATCGCGTCGTCATCACTAGAGGAGCACAGAGAACATTTGCGCTTGCTATTTGAGAGACTCAAGCAGCATAACTTAACGATAAACGTTGCTAAAAGCGAACTGGGACGAGAAAACCTAAACTTTCTGGGACATTCCGTCTCCACCGAAGGAATCCGTCCACTTTCGGATCGCGTCGAGGTCGTTAAAAACTTCAAGCTGCCGTCTACAGTTAAGCAACTAAAAAAATTCTTAGCCTTGATTAACTTTTATCGACGATTCATACCGAACGCAATCCAAACGCAAATACCGTTATTAGCAATGACACCTGGCAATAAGCGAAACGATCGTACGCCGTTGAAGTGGACCGACGAAACAAAAGCTGCATTTGAGAAATGCAAAACTCAACTCGCCGAAGTAACCCTACTGGCTCACCCCATTAAAACAGGAGAATTGTCCCTCTGGGTTGACGCTTCAGATATCGCCGCAGGTGCGGTCCTTCACCAAATTGTCGATGATAAGGTTCAGCCGCTTGGATTTTTTTCGAAAAAGTTTAACCCCGCTCAACTACGCTACAGTACATACGATCGTGAACTCACTGCGATATTCCTCGCAGTGCGCCACTTCAAGTTTATGTTAGAAGGACGGAGTTGCCACATATACACAGACCATAAACCGATCATCTACGCTTTCCAGCAGAAGCTTGATAAAGCATCCAACAGACAAGTTCGCCAATTGGACTTCATCGGGCAATTAACGACAGACATCAGGCACATAGTGGGCAAGGACAACATCGTAGCAGACCTACTCTCTCGCATCGAAAGCATCCAAACTGTACCAGTGCTTGATTTCGACGCGCTAGCTGAGGACCAAAAGACCGACGGCGAACTACAGGATATTCAGCAGGGTAAAATTAAATCTTCATTGATTCTAAAATATTTTTCGGTTCCAGGCGGAAAGCATCAACTGCTTTGTGATTGTTCGAGTGACAGCATTCGTCCTTTCATTACAAAGCGGTTTCGCAACGCAGCACTCCAGGCAACGCATCATCTATCCCACTCTGGCACTCGTGCAACAGCCAAATTAATGACTGAGAGATTTGTTTGGCCGAGCATTCGAAAGGACAGCATCGCCTTCGCCAGAAACTGCATCCAATGTCAACGCTCGAAAGTGACCCGACATACGCAGTCGCCAATAGCGCGGTACCCAGCACCGGACAGCCGATTTTCGCACATAAATATCGACATCGTTGGACCCTTCCCTCCGAGCAAAGGAAACCGTTACTGTCTTACAGTCATCGATAGGTTTACTCGGTGGCCGGAAGCATTCCCCATGCCGGACATGACCGCGTCTACAATCGCCGAAGCTCTAGTCTCCGGATGGATATCCCGATTCGGTGTTCCCGCCTACATATCGTCTGATCAAGGACGACAATTCGAATCATCGCTCTTCACCGAATTGACTCGTTTGATCGGATCTAAACACCTGCGCACGACTGCCTACCACCCCCAGTCTAATGGAATCATCGAACGATGGCATAGGACCCTTAAGTCGTCGATCCTTTGCCACGATCCCAACTACTGGAGTCAACATCTACCGATAATTTTACTTGGATTACGGACAACCTACAAAGAGGACATCAAAACTTCGCCTGCTGAAATGGTATACGGTACGACTCTCAAGATACCGTCTGAATTTTTTGTTGACAACCTGCAGAGACCTAACGAAACAGAATTCGTCGCTAAACTCCGATCGACTATGCGTGATCTTCGCCCCCAAGAGACTGCCAGGCACGGGAAGCGAAACATTTTCATGCACCAGGACCTGCGAACATGTAAGAGCGTCTTCGTTCGCAACGATTCAATAAGACCATCGTTATCGTCTCCGTATGAAGGACCATTCGAGATTCTTAATCGAACAGAAAAGTTTTTCAAATTGAGCATACGGGGACGTGAAGTCAACATTTCGATCGACCGTTTGAAACCCGCGTACGTATGCAGTGAACAGCCAGCGTCAACAGAACCAGCAGCCACAACTCCTGCCGAGATTCCACCGACTAGAGTAACTCGCTCTGGCAGACGAGTTATTTTCCCTTCCAGATACCAGTAGAGGGATCCTAGTCTAGGAGGGGAGTATTGTGGCAGCCTTACAATTGCGCACAGCACTGTTGGTTTTATAAAAATGTGCGTTACATCAAACGAATTGAAATATTGAATTTTAACTTTAAACATGTAGTAGTGTGCTTAGCGTAATTTAGGAAGTAGGAATAAAATTCGATCCTTTCCGATCTCAAACTTCGTCGCGAACGGTTCGATTAATTTGTGAGAAAAGAACACGCTAAATGCATATCCCCCAGCTTCGACGACTAATAGTGAAAAAAACAGGGCCATAGTACTGTTATTGTTGGTGAAATGTACTCCTGACGATGCAATGTAATTAGTGCAAAATCGTAAGCCGTAGGTCCTTCAGACTTGCCCGGAAAAAAGATGCGCCATTAGCAACCAGGCGAGCCCACTCTTCAGCAAACAGGCTGCAGCATCCTTTATTACCTTCGTGTCCTACATCGGTACTCCATTTTGCCATGCGCTTGACTGCTGTAACTTCTTTGGAGATGAGTCAAGCCTTAACAGATGGCGTCCTCCTTGACCAGCAGGTTAATCTAACAGTGAACTAGATGACGGCTACTTAATAGTACACCGACCTGGTAGAAGCCGTTGGATTTGCGCCGGAGTCCTCATGGACAGCAAGGTCGACGCAATCGCAGTTCCACTAGAGGCGTTGAAGGCGTTGAAGGCGTTACCATTATTCATGGAATCCACGATAGGGAACCACGTTAGGACTCAGTTAGGGTCAATGGAGCTGCTACAGATGCTACAGCAAAACTGGCCCAAGAGACAAATTTATTTTTATTTTATTTTATTCATTTATTCGACAGACTGTGTAGCCCCCTCGAATTTTGGTACACGGTTGATTACAATTACGGTATAGTTACACGTTTCACGTCACAGATAAGGGATTATTAATGGCTGCGGGAGTTGCGGAGACGGTTGACAAACTGGGCACGTGTGATGCCCGGCTCGAAGAGATCACATATTGAGTTAAATTGGCGACACATGGTGATAAGCGGGGACAACCCTCCAAAACGTGTACGATGATTAGCTAAGGTGATCATGTCGCGTGAACGAAGTGCTCTGGTGGGGGCGTATAGGTTGATAGCAGAAAGCAGCTCAGGAGAATCGATGTTGCTGTTCAACAGGTTCGCAATGAAGACGCATTGTGCCGTGCGATGTCACTCGTCTAGGGTATCAAGGCCAAGTAAGGCGCACCGG
Source organism: Anopheles coustani (assembly GCF_943734705.1). Classification (NCBI taxonomy): domain Eukaryota; kingdom Metazoa; phylum Arthropoda; class Insecta; order Diptera; family Culicidae; genus Anopheles; species Anopheles coustani. Next base: position 273,529 of record NW_026525417.1, on the reverse strand, counting down.
GTGGTATAGTCCATTGCGTTCCAGTGGCGTAATGCATAACGGGTGGCTTTACGTTGTATGGATTCGATCCGTGCTACTGGTTGGGTAGCATTTGGCCACCAAACCTCAGATGCATACTCAAGCACCGGTGTGACCAAGGAACAGTAAATCATTTTCACAGTGGTTGGGTCACGAAGTTCTCGAGTAAGCTTAGCAAGCAGACCAACCAGCTGGTTTCCTCTAGAAACGACGTTGTTCAATTGTTTGTCATAATTAAGTTTTTGGTCGAGAAGAACTCCAAGATCGCACACGCAATCTTTACGGGTCAGGGTTGTACCGTTCAATGTGTAGTCGTAGAGACAAGGTTCACGAGATCGGCTGAAGGTTATGGTGACGCATTTCTCTGTGCTGAGATGGAGGCAGTTTCTGGAGCACCAGGAAGAAAAAGTATCCAAGATTCTTTGGAGCCGAACTTGATCGGTTGTATCTTTTACAGGAATGAATAATTTTGCATCATCAGCGTAAAGCAGGTGACATTTAGCGGGAAGGACAAGCGACAAATCATTCATGTACAGGATGAACAGCAACGGCCCTAGGTTGCTGCCCTGTGGTACACCTGATGTAACTTTAATACGGCGAGATAGGCTATCTCCTAATTTTACCAAGTATGCGCGGTCACAAAGATAGGATCTTAACCAGTCCATCATCAGATTGGGAAGCCCGAGGGTGTCAAGCTTTCTGAGAAGGATGGAATGTGGGATGCTGTCGAATGCTGCTTTGATGTCGGTGTAGATTGCATCCATCTGCATTCCGGCATCAATTGAGGTGTGCACGAGATTGGTGAATTCTAATAGGTTCGTTGTCGTTGATCTCTTGGGGAAAAATCCGTGTTGATTTGCAGAGATGTAATTCTTAGCGCTGGCAAGCAGGACCCCACACGGGCCCGCGGGAGGGCTGCACAATTGGGGTGCAAGTGCGTAAGGCGTTACGTGTAAAGCTTAGGAACGCTTCAACAGCATGATCAACCGATGGAAAGTCAGAGCAGTGAAAAGTAGCATTGAATGAAGAAAGCATCTGCCCGAGTATATTCGTATCAGTCCGTGCAAAATTTAGCCGTGGCTCCATATGTGAACTGATATGCGTGTAGGGGTCTGCGGCGGCTATCAATTCCATAATAAGTGGAGGATGATGAGTGTCAACGGGTAGCAGCGGTGTATCACATGTTGTTATGACAGAAGATAGTTCCGCTATGTTGTAGTTTGCCATTACGAGATCGAGAACGCGACCAGATGAATTTGTCACGCTGTTCAACTGGAAGAGAGCATTTTGCGTCAAGCCATCAATGAGTCGATTAGAACTTGAGCATCGCGAATGAGGATTTAGATACTGAAAGGGAATGTCGGGACATTCGGGAGGTACAGACCAAGCGATCGCGGGCTGGTTGAAATCACCTAGTATGAGTATCCCGTCCCCTGGGAGCATAGTTGTACAGATGCCGTTTATGCAGTCAAGAATTTCTTCAATGACTTGTTCATTTCTGCTCATATCGGGCGGGAGGTATGCGGCTATTACGTAGAGGCGTGAATTCGAGAGTTTAATGCAAACGCACAGTATCTGAATAGATGAGTGATACGTAAGGTGTTCATGAGACGGCAGACAATGAGAGCAGGCGATGAGCACTCCTCCCCCGCGAGCGTGAGCGCTGTTGTTGCTATTTCTATCACGGCGGTAGACTCGAAATTCATCGCCAAATACCAGCGAAGATGGCAGACTTGGGTCGAGCCAGGTCTCCGTGAGAACTATGATATCGAACTCACATTCAGATACTGAAAGACGTAGTTCGTTTGTCTTAGTGCGCAGTCCGCGTACATTCTGATAGTAAACAGAGATATTAGAACGATGCGGAGCTGACGGAGTAGTGACTAATGGCGGTAGCGTGCGTGTTTGTCCGGAGAAAGAATGAGATGAGTTAATCGGCGTTTGTGTTGACACTGTTGGGTCAGCTAGGCTGAGCTTTAAGGCCTGCATGGTATTTTTTTGGATGCCTGTCGACTTCACTGGGTTAGCATGGAATTGCTACCTCGATGTTTGACGGCTCGGAGGTACAGTTCCGATGAAGGGTGCCAAAATCATCTCCTCTAGTACCCTTTAGAGGTGAAAGAAGCCTCCCGGCTCAAAACCTCTATAAATTATTAAATCATCAATCCTCTAGTACCGAAGATACTAAAGTAGTGCATGTTGGCGCAATGGACTTTAATGGGAAAGAATAATCACGGAAGACTCTTTCTGGGTAAAGGGCGTCAGAGTTAAGGCGGCGTAAAGTGACACCAATGGGGGTGCCCATGGCGCAGCGGTAGCGCGAGGAAACACCACACCACAGGTGTGGGATCGAATCTCGAGTCTGGCACCCTCCGGTATTACGAACGGCTGACCACCGATCTATAATATACCGTCTTTCGGTCACACAAACTCTCTTCGGAGAGAGGCCTTGTCCTACTAGGGGATGTCGTGCCACATAAAAAAAAAAAGTGACACCAAGATTAAAAAAGGAGCATGTCCCTGTTTTACTCATACTTCGTGGCAGTAAGTGAAAACGGGGCAGCGTAAGTCAACAGTAAATTTGGAAGAAGCCAGATAAGACGGAGACGGATTCTCGACAAGAAACAAATTAAGCCACCGAAAAAATGTTTAATGGACAAATAAAACGATGGGCTCGGAATGGCACTTGATTGCCAAAGCCACGAACTTTAAATAGCAATTCCGTGAAAAATGCACCTTACGATGAGATTTGTAACGAGAGATTTGACGAAAATGAGCATTTTCACATTTAGCGGCATGTCTTGAGCTTCCGCTAGCGAAACGACCGCTAAATTTGCAATTTTAGCATTGCCGATAGCTTTAGCGACCGCTAACTCAACTGCTCGACACATTTTCCATACAATTGATTGAGCGAAGCGACCAAACGAAGCGATCGAGTTAGCGGTCGCTTATTGAAGCGGAGTTTCGACTGCGCATGCGCATCTAATGAACAAATGAGCACCCTTAGCGACTGAAATGAACAAATGAGCACCTTTAGCGACCGCTAAAACGAAACGACGATTTCATGATAACCCCTATTAATCGGTTACGAACGAACAATCGAAATGGTAACGACGTATCAAACAAATAAAACAAATGTTCTATTTACACGAGAACTACCGCGGTTTTTACGCTTGAAACTTAAGCGCAAATTATAAAAAAAAAATTTATTTTTGAATACATAAAAATGAACATTTCATTGGTTGTGTGCAAGTTATGCATTAACATTTGGTACAATTGTTCAGCCTTAGAAATATATTTGATTGAAAAAGTACCTGACCAGTCAAAATGACTGGTCCGGTTGTTGAAACTACTCAACGTGAGTTGCGAGTGCAAAGATTTTAGAATTAAACCGAATTTTAACACGTCTTACTTTTGACAATGGAGTTAAAAAAAACCAGTCTTTATTCTAATGATTCTTGTTCGCAACTGCCTCATCAGTCCTTATCGCTTATCGCGATCTCCTCGGATCAATCTCTCGGGCGCTAGCTATCCCTTTTTGTCCGTTATCCCCCTCCTTTCCCCGCTCCGTATGTTTTGCCCGCCTCACATTGCCCGCTACTGGGTTCCGAACTACAATTCAGACCGGCGGCCCGTTGCTGTTGGGATGACTTCCAGGATTGTAGCATTTTTGGGTTGTCGTCTAGTGCGATCGGTGGTTTGGACCCTGTGGTTTGGACTGAGCTCCTTAGTAAAAAGTGATTTGGGGTAAGAAGAAAATCAGAATCGTTATCAAGAGGGACATCTGTCAGCGGCCTTGAATTTACGATGAATTCGACTTCACTTAATTGCGATCTAAGGATTTCATCAGTGGACTGGCGGGGGGGAGCGATGGCTGATAGTGTTTTTTTTACCGATTGTACTAATCTTTCCCACGAGCCACCAAAATGAGGAGCAGCTGGTGGGTTGAAGGTCTATGTAGTGTTAGGTTGCACGAACTCGGTCATCAGCTGCGATTGGTCTAGTGACTCTAATGCTTCTCGCAGTTCTCGCGCAGCGCCGACGAAATTCGTGCCCCGATCGCTTATAAATTCGACCGGCTGACCTCTCTTCGTTATAAAGTTCCGAATGGCGAGCATACAGGAGTCGGTGTTCAACGAATGGGCGACTTCAACGTGTATCGCTCTAGTCGTTAGGCACGTCAGCAACACTCCCCAACGTTTTTTTGAGTGCCGGCCGACGGTCACTAGCATGGGACCGAAATAATCAATTCCGGTATGTGTGACGGTTCTTTGGTATGCCGCCAGCCGGGCTTGCGGTAGATCTCCCATCGAAGGTGTGGCGCGGCGCATTTTACAGAGTTGGCAATTTCTACGGACTCGTTCATATGTACCTTTCAAGCGAGGGATGTAGTACTTCTGTCGGATTTCGTTGAGCGCGGTCTGATGATTCATGTGGCCATATTTTCTGTGGTATGAAGCAAGGATTAGTTCAGTCGCGTAGTGTTGTCGAGGTAGAATAACGGGACGCTTGGCAGACTCTTCCACCCATTCGCAGTTTGTGATACGGCTTTTCATGCGTATGGTGCCTTGTTCATCTAAATACGGAGAGAGCTTGTATAATGGACTTGATTTCGGGAGTGAAGTTTCCCAAGAAGGCCCAACGTCGGTGCCCTTCAATACACAGAGCTTCTCCGGGTACGCATCTTGTTGAATTTTTAGGTATATCGTCCGTTCGGCACTCTCCAGCTCCGCCTGCGTTAGGGGGCCACTCACTTTCATATTCTGCGCTGCCGTTTTCTTCAAGTTTTCAATGTATCTGTGCACGTAGGCAACTGCCCTTAATAGTCTCCATCAATTGGAGAATCTTTCAACTCTTACGGGCTCTTACGGGTGTAGCAAGTGGAGACGGGCTTCTTCTAACGTTTCACAGGGACTATCGCACTCGGTAGGCCAGTCGGTTTGACTACTCCAAAGGAATCTTGGCCCTTGGAACCAGCGGCTGGACATATCTAGTACAGGTATTTGATGCCATATGGTTGCTTCATCTGCCACGTTGTCCTTCGTTGATATCCAGTTCCAATCGCTGATTTCGGAGACGTCTAAGATGTTACTTACTCGGAATGCCACAAACTGGCTATATCGACGATGATCAGATTGAATCCAGCTCATAACATTCCTAGAATCTGTCCAAAAGAACTGCTTCTCTATCATTAGGCGGTGAGATTCCTTTATGGTTCCGGCAAGACGAGCCCCTATTACTGCTGCTTGAAGCTCCAATCTAGCAATGAACATAAATTTCAGGGGGGCCACCTTCGTTTTCGAGTCGACTAACGCTCATTCGATAACGCCCATTTCCTCGAAACGAAGGTAAGCTACGGCTGCGGCACCGCTCTCACTCGCATCACAAAACACGTGTAGCTGTATCCGGTCCGAACTTCCACCACTTGTCCTTGTTCGATAGCAACGCGCGATACTGACGCTGCTTACTTTGTGCAGAACCGATAACCACTGGAGCCATCTGTGGGATATTTTTTCCGGGATTTGTTCATCCCAGCCGCACTTTGCTCGCCAAGCTTCTTGTACTATTATCTTCAAAAGCATAAGTATATTGCCCAGGAGGCCCATTGGGTCGTAAATTGTCATTAAGACACTTAGCATTTCCTTCTTAGTTGGTTGCCGATCTCCTCGCTTTAGCTTCTCATCGTGCTTCGTTCCAACCTTGAAAGTAAAACAGTCTAAAGTGGTGTCCCACCACATGCCAAGCACTTTTTCAAGTGAGGGTTCTGTTCTGATGGCCAGACTTCGTGTCGTATCCGTGTTTCCTTGCATCTGCTCCATTAGAACAGCAGAATTCGACTGCCAGTTTCTTATTTCAAACCCCCCTTGAGCGTGAATATGGCGGACGTTACACGCTACCTGAATAACTTCTTCGGCTGTCTACGCTGGCAAGTAAGTCATCTACGTAATGTTCAAACTTGATACAACTCGCTGCCTTGGGGAATTGATGTTGAAAACGGTCTGTGGTAGACGTGGAAAACGATGGGAGAAGGCCGCCGAGAGTGAGGAGTGAGCTGCTACTGCTGGATCAGTCAGGAAAATAAACTTAGACTCGTCTGTTCGTTTATACGCGACAAACGTCCTCCGAGTCTAACTCCGACTCTGACTCTTCAGTGCTCTACTTCTCGACTGCACTGTCATTTGTCGTATCTCTTTATTTTATACTCATTATTACTACGTTGGTACAATGGGGTTAGTTGACATCATTTCGTCTTCTGATTGGTTAGTTCTGTTGTTCCTTATTTACGTAACGTTGGTGAAAGTTTAACTTCCTACTTTGTGTTCCTGCCCTCTGAATTTTAATAAATGGTTTTCCTATCTTGTCTGACGAATGTATCTTTCTTGTCGCATCGTTATGCGCTCGATTTCGCTTGGCGGTTCTTCCGCTTTGTGTTTATGTTATTCAAAGTTCTTCCGCTTGAAGCGTTCGCGGTGGTCACGCTGTTTGTTATTGTTTTCGCGTGGCTGTGCCTTTACGCGTCGCGATGCGCTTGCGAGTTGCGCTGTTTTGGTTTCGATGCATTGGCCAAAATCTGCTTGCGTTTCGTCTTCGAATATATAGGTCAGTTGGTTCGAGTATGGTTGAATTGACATTGTGATACAAAGTATGTTCGGTTTGAATCGTTCCGGTTCTTCTTGTGACATTGTCATCATTTTAAGGCTGTATAGCATAAGCATGCTACAGGTCTGCGTTTATGTTTTTCACGTAGTGAGCCGTACTTGGCGAACACGCCGCCCAAATGACATAACTTGTAGCAAATATTGTTGCGGCTTTCCGTCCTTTTTCCAGTTAGGCTCCCAGAAAAACATCTGGCTGCGTTGATCAGCTTTTCTTATGGCTATTTGGAAAAACATTTCCCGTATTTCTCCTGTTAGTGCCACCCGGCCCTCTCGAAACTTATGCAGAACCATTAGGAGGCTCACCAATTGGTCGGGCCCAGTTAGGAGTGCCGAATTCAGGCTTGTGTTATTCACCTTTGCGGCGGCGTCGAACACGACTCTTAACTTTCCGGGCTTGTTCGGGTTTACTACTGGAAAGATTGGCAAGTACCAATCATTTGGTGAGGTTTCCTCACATTCTTCGGGGGACATCTTTCGAATATAACCCTTTTTCTCGTACTCACATATCTTCAACGTCATAGCCTCGGCTAACTCCTTGTCTCCTGCTAGTCTTTTCATCAGGCAAGCGTGTCGTTTAAGGGCCATGGTTTTGCTGCAAGGCAATTTGACTGATTCATATCGCCACAGTAAGGGGGCTTCGTATCGTCGCTCTTTCAATTGTACCCCCGCATTAAGGATTTCTAAAGCGCGTTCTTCTTCCTTCGACAACAGGTATTTACCATTGGCTTGGATGCCCAGTGAATCTAATGTGAAGAAATCGCGTAGGGCCTTATCGAGTTTGCCCTCGTCCCAATAATGGCATACATGTACGCCATGGAATACATTGCCGAGGTTGGCCGAGGTTGTTTCACCCGATCCATATACACCCACCCGAGGCGTGTTTTGGAAACCACGGGGCCTCCATCGGATGGTTACTTACTACGCAATGGGTGTCCAAGGTGCCAGCTGTCCATTCCTATTAGTATGCTTGGTCGTCCGGAGTAAGCGTCTAGTGGCACGTTGCTCAGATGGACTCCACCAACTTTTCTGGGTTAACCGTTTGACACGGAAGCTGCAAAGTACGCATTGAGTGTACCTTCTCCAAATTGTACACTTGACTGCCCTGTCTAGAGCCTGAAATCCCTAGGGAAAGCTGTACTGAGTCTTTTTCATCCCTGGTATGGTTTCTCGTCCAGGACACACAAAGAGGAGGTGGGATACCCTTTATTCCCAACTGGCTGAGAAGCTGGTGGTCGATGAACGTTCCCGTCGCACCATCGTCAAAGAAGGCGATAGTTAACGCACTGCTGCTGGTGTTTGAATTTTAAAAAAACTTAAACTTTATTTCCTACAACATAATGTGCGGGTTAATACCCAACTATCGGTTTCGGATGCTGGATACCAACTGATGATCGGTTCGCGATCTGGATCGTTGGTTCACGGTCTTCTGATGCTAAGTGGTCCGCGTCGCTGCGGGAATCTGCAATCTCAGCATAATGCGGGCGGTCCGCGTTGCTATGGGAAGCTGCAACTCAGCATAATGTTGTGGTTCGGGTGCCGCGTCGCGATGATCGAATGTTGACTCACAATAGGGGTTATCATGAAATCGTCGTTTCGTTTTAGCGGTCGCTAAAGGTGCTCATTTGTTCATTTCAGTCGCTAAGGGTGCTCATTTGTTCATTAGATGCGCATGCGCAGTCGAAACTCCGCTTCAATAAGCGACCGCTAACTCGATCGCTTCGTTTGGTCGCTTCGCTCAATCAATTGTATGGAAAATGTGTCGAGCAGTTGAGTTAGCGGTCGCTAAAGCTATCGGCAATGCTAAAATTGCAAATTTAGCGGTCGTTTCGCTAGCGGAAGCTCAAGACATGCCGCTAAATGTGAAAATGCTCATTTTCGTCAAATCTCTCGTTACAAATCTCATCGTAAGGTGCATTTTTCACGGAATTGCTATTTAAAGTTCGTGGCTTTGGCAATCAAGTGCCATTCCGAGCCCATCGTTTTATTTGTCCATTAAACATTTTTTCGGTGGCTTAATTTGTTTCTTGTCGAGAATCCGTCTCCGTCTTATCTGGCTTCTTCCAAATTTACTGTTGACTTACGCTGCCCCGTTTTCACTTACTGCCACGAAGTATGAGTAAAACAGGGACATGCTCCTTTTTTAATCTTGGTGTCACTTTTTTTTTTTATGTGGCACGACATCCCCTAGTAGGACAAGGCCTCTCTCCGAAGAGAGTTTGTGTGACCGAAAGACGGTATATTATAGATCGGTGGTCAGCCGTTCGTAATACCGGAGGGTGCCAGACTCGAGATTCGATCCCACACCTGTGGTGTGGTGTTTCCTCGCGCTACCGCTGCGCCATGGGCACCCCCATTGGTGTCACTTTACGCCGCCTTAACTCTGACGCCCTTTACCCAGAAAGAGTCTTCCGTGATTATTCTTTCCCATTAAAGTCCATTGCGCCAACATGCACTACTTTAGTATCTTCGGTACTAGAGGAGATGATTTTGGCACCCTTCATCGGAACTGTACCTCCGAGCCGTCAAACATCGAGGTAGCAATTCCATGCTAACCCAGTGAAGTCGACAGGCATCCAAAAAAATACCATGCAGGCCTTATAAATTTGTCTCTTGGGCCAGTTTTGCTGTAGCATCTGTAGCAGCTCCATTGACCCTAACTGAGTCCTAACGTGGTTCCCTATCGTGGATTCCATGAATAATGGTAACGCCTTCAACGCCTTCAACGCCTCTAGTGGAACTGCGATTGCGTCGACCTTGCTGTCCATGAGGACTCCGGCGCAAATCCAACGGCTTCTACCAGGTCGGTGTACTATTAAGTAGCCGTCATCTAGTTCACTGTTAGATTAACCTGCTGGTCAAGGAGGACGCCATCTGTTAAGGCTTGACTCATCTCCAAAGAAGTTACAGCAGTCAAGCGCATGGCAAAATGGAGTACCGATGTAGGACACGAAGGTAATAAAGGATGCTGCAGCCTGTTTGCTGAAGAGTGGGCTCGCCTGGTTGCTAATGGCGCATCTTTTTTCCGGGCAAGTCTGAAGGACCTACGGCTTACGATTTTGCACTAATTACATTGCATCGTCAGGAGTACATTTCACCAACAATAACAGTACTATGGCCCTGTTTTTTTCACTATTAGTCGTCGAAGCTGGGGGATATGCACCATATTTTGGGAGTTTAGTTCGTAAAATTCTGCTAGTTTATAAAAAAAACGTCGTATGTAAACTCGGAAAAGGCTGTTTTGGACTTCGTGACTCACAGACCAACGATACATGCATGCCATACTTTGCGTTATTTTCCTTCAATAAGGTGTTTCTTTCTGCGAACTTAACTTAGTGTACAGTTCTCTCAATGGAACAGTACCAATTAACATTCATCATGCCCAGAATTGCGATCAAAATAAAAGCAAAAAATCATCCAGATAGAGGAAGAAGTTTTGCCACCAAACACACCAACTATCATCACCACCAACATCACTGCACTATTAATATTTCTGATGCACCTCACCACACAATTTTCATAAGCATTCGAGTCAACAAAAACGTCCAGGTTTATGCACTAGCACAGAACTAAGGCCACAAACAAATCGGTATTTATTTTGACTCGAAATGACGCGCTCCAAACCCTAGTGATTTTAAACATTGAATATATGACAACAAAAATCGCCTACTACGTGTCGCTTTGCTTCGAGCGACCGCTTCGCACAAAGCGCCTGCTCGACAGAAAACAGCCTCATTATACCAATTCGAGCAGCGACAGCTAAATTTTAGCGGTCGCTTATTTTAGCGGCTTTAAAAACGACGATTTCATGATCGCCCCAAATGTATGCTCTGGCGATGTCCACAATGTATGCGATGGCGTTGTCCACAATGTATACGCTTGCGTTGTCTTGACTCCTCCCTTCTTAAATGACTTTGTCCTCAAAGTCTTGTTGCTGCGTGGAATGATGTTGGTCTGCTTACGAATGTTTCTCCGCGTTGCGGTTCTTGGTTTATGTTTACTTTTGCCATTCTCTTTCTATTGAAAAATAAGCAGATTACGGTTGCGCATATGAATAGTAACATGAAAGTTCCTCCGAATGCATGAATTTTCCATTTGATGGAATTGTTCTGTAGATTTATACTTTGTAGCGTTTCTCGATGTTGCAACGTAAGATTGTTTAGATATTCTATCGGTGGTCTGTCTTCAATTTCGCTTATGTTGACTTTTATTCCCGCTGTCGAGTGGTATGGTTTACCGGGAATGATGGCTTCGTTGTTTGAATAAATTTCTCCGTTGATGATTATGTTGCAATTTTCAAATTGTATCAAGTATGACCCGTTCAATACTTGGTTTGCATTACTGCAATTTGATGATATTTCTGCGATGGCATCATTAATGAGAATATTGGCGTCATTAATGCGTTTCACCAATCCTTTCGAGTAAATTTTTTCGTATTGACATTCAGCGTCTTCTCGTTTCACGAGTTTTTCTATGCATTTGGTGGGTTGTTGCAGATTTACTTGTTGGCATATGTAGAAATCTTCCTGCTCTTGGCATCTTTCCGTAATTTCGAATACATGCGTTCGATTTCGTATTATGAAATTTTGTTTTACGATAATCCGTCTCTCGTGCTGGATTATGGAGTCAATGTATTCGTATTCGTACATTTGTGTGGTTACTTTGGGGAACTTTAGTATGTAGATAATATGCGTTTGATTTACAGCAACTTGCGCAGTTGATTGCCCTAGCAATTCCTCTGGAGTACGGTAAGTAATGTTGTTACTCTCTAGGAATTGGGCTATGGAGTTTAGATCATCTAGGGATAGTAGCTTGCTGCTTGGAATCCCGTGTTTCGCGAGTATGATGGCATCTTCAATTACTTCTAATTTTTCTTGTAGCATGTTCATGTTTGATAACAGGATTAGTTGACGAATCTCTGTCTGGTGCGTTTCGTATCGTTGATTTTCAATGTTGATAACCGTGTTAGCGACTTCTGTTATTTGTTGGATTCGTTCATTTAAACCTTGGTTGATAACTACTTGTTTGTTGTTTTCAGCAATTAGGGAGTTTATCGTTGAGTTAATAATGTGTAGGTCGTCGGCGTCTGGATTTCCTGCGATCCATTTCCAAACTTTTCCGATCGTATCCCATCGTTTTTCTCTGTTTGTAAACGGTCTAATCTTTCTAAAGGTTTCCTGTAGCGTTCTAGCTTTTATATTAATCAAACTTTCAATTGATGCCGTATAGATGTAAGGGGGGTGTAGGGGGAGATTTGGTAACAGCTAGAACAACACGGATTGCTTACTACTTTGCGACTGACTGTCGCCCCGCACTTTCCGGGCTTTTATTCTTAATTCTCATAACCCAGCGGCACCCACCTTCGCACAGCGGCACCGCTCTCCGCTCTCTCTTTACATTCGGCCCTCCTGATTTTCCCCATTGTCCTCAAGGGGCCACCTAAGCTACTCAGGCTCATCCATTTCTTCATCAGCCGCTACACCTGACCACGGCTTTATATGATCCGCGCTAGTGGCCGTAACGTTTGGCCCCTCGCATGCAGCAATCTTCCTGACTTTGTAGCGCCCCTTCCTATTAACCTGCGTAATTTCGTAAGGTCCTAGGGAGTCACTCGCCAGTTTCTTCCCCGTGACAAACTGTGTACGCTTTATGGCTACTAAGTCTCCAACAACATATTCCGGCGCGGGTTTTCTTCTTTTGTCATATTGTCTTTTGTACTCTACTTGAGCCTTTTCGATTGCTTCTTTCGCTTCTAATCTTATTTCCTGACGGTCCGCCTCAAACCTTTCTATTAATTCTTCCTTTATCAAGTCTTTCAACTCGTCTCCCACTTTGTTTCGCATTTCTACTCCAAACATTATCTTGAAGGGAGTCTTTCTAGTTGAGGAGCTTACTTGAGAGTTTAAAGCTTGTTGAACTCGGGTAATCCATTCAAACCATTTGGCGGGATCCTCGATGGAAAGCTTGGCTAGAACTGCCAGCAATGTTTTATTCACCCTTTCTGCTTGCCCATTGCCTCGGGGAACACCGGTTGTGCTAACCACATGCTCAATTCCCTTATCCTTAACGTACTCTGCAAAAAGCGTTGATGTAAAGGCTGCTCCCCTATCACTGACTATGCGTTCCGGGCTACCAAAAACAGCTGACCAAATTTCTATTTTCTGAATCGTTTCCTGAGCACTGGTTGTTTTGGTTGGGTATAACCATACGAACTTGGAAAACCCATCCACCATCGTGAGAATGTACTTATACTGCTTTCCAGTAGAGTCCATGGGCCCTACGTGATCAAAGTGTATGGTTTGCAATGGCCGTTCTCCTTTAGGAATGGGATGTAGATACCCCTCTTTTTTCCACTCTTTTTGTTAACCAGAATGCACGGTATACAATTCTCCACGATCTGCCTAACCTTCTGCTCCAGATGGGGAATCCAGTATTTCTGATTGATATCGTGTAACGTTTTCTTCACAGCGAAATGGCCATTATTATGCGCTTCCTTAATAATTTCTCTTTCCATACTCCTGGGGATCACTAGTAGTTCGTTTCCTTCCACTACCTTATACAAAACTCCACCTTTCAACGTAAAATCCTCATACGGTTCTTTAGAGATAAGTTCGAAAATAGCTTTAAGAGACTCGTCTTGTTTTTGCGCTTTACTTATACGAACGGTCGCTTCTGCAACAATGTGCAGCACTTGGCTAGGATACCTACTCAGGCAGTCCACGTGCTGTAATTTGCTTCCTGGACGGTGTTCCACCCTGAAAGTAAAATCTTGGAGGAACATTACCCAGCCTGCCACTTCTCTCGGGACATCCTGCTTTTGGAGCGTCTGCTTAAAAGCGATGCAATCTGTGATGATCTTGAACGGCATGCCTAAAAGATAAAACCTAAACCTTTTAACCGCCAGGTACACTGCTTTTGCCTCGAGAATGTAGCTGTGCAGCTTTGCCTCTCCAGACGTCGTCTTCTTACTCCAATAAATAACTGGATGCCACTTTCCGTCCAGCTTCTGCAGCATCATGCCTCCGAATCCATCCTTGGATGCGTCTGTGTGTAGTTCAGTCTCGGCGCCTCGTTCGTAGATTTTAAGCACTGGTTCACTTATTAACTGTGTTTTGAGCTTTTGGACAGCCTCGCGCTCGCCCGCACCCATACGAAATTCCACATCGTGCTTTAACAAGTCTGTCAGTGGTCGGGCTATCAACGAGTAATTTTGTATGAATTTTCTAAAGAAACCGGTGAGGCCAAGAAATGATCGCACTGCTCTCACCTCTTTAGGTATTGGAAAGTTCCGCACTGCACTTATCTTCTCCGCACCTGGCCGAATTGCTCCATTACTTACATAATGCCCTAGGAAGTTAATCGCCGTTTGGAGGAATTGACACTTCTTCCATTTTATTTGCAACCCATACTCCGCCGTTTTCTCGAACACTAGTTCCATTTTGTTCAAACATTCCTCAGCGGTAATGCCGTGCACTATTATGTCGTCCATATACAGGTTCACAACACCAGTATGTAGCAACGGTTGAAACACATAATTCACATATCTTATAAAGACGGCCGGTGAATTGCAGAAACCAAAAGGTGCTCGAGTTAACCCAGCCGGTTAATCACCTCCAGTCGGCTGATCCACGCGCCGCTATCGGACACCCGCCACCGACGCTACGCGACACCCGGTAGCAACCGAACATCGCCGCGAGGCCAAACCGACCACCAAATCGCTACGTTGCAGTTTCGGCGCCGGACGCTTAGGGTCATCGTTCCTTCCCGTCCCCTTCCCGCATTTCCATTTCATTCATGTTCAATCATAAATTTTACTCAATAAACTTCACTCCGATTTCAACATCCAAACTCGTCGCACGTTTAATTTCTTAACTGGCGCCCGAATAGGGACCTGAAAGTAACTAACAAGTTCCAACAAGTGAGGTGAAGTTAAAAAAGAAACCTGCACAAAGTGAACAAGTTTGCTGCACATCGTAACATATCTTACGATCGACGCCGAGGACCCGTAGTAGGAAGACCTTCCAAAAAGGACCATCCAGAGCATCACGCGGCCTTTCATCCCAACCCGAACGACGTGGACAACTTGGAGATGCAGACTTCGTTGCTGCTGCTGTGAGTCGGAGTCAAATAATATTAATTAGTCTTAAGTTTAAAGTGGATATTTTTTATATGAAAATCAAAGTGAAATTATTTACGCAGTGACTTAAAGTGAAAAATAGTGGAATAGGCAAACTAAATAGGTAGTAAGCAAATTTTAATTTCGAATCGCAAAGTTCGGTAGTTAAAGTCGAAGTACCATTTAATAATTTTTAATTCCTAACTAGTTTTTTTTTTCGTAATCATTTTTCGAAGATTGAAACGTTTCGAAATTCATTCACAGAACAGAATGAATCCGTTAGAACAGGCCCAACCGTCAATGAGCCGAGTAGAGTTTATTGAATTAGGCAAGGTGCCGGACTATGTAAAAGATTTGCCGGATTTTCACGGAACTGGATCAAGTTTACCTAGGTGGATTTTAGAAGTGGAGAATGTGCTAAAAATTTACGAACGGCTCCCTCGCGATTCAGTCGAGTATCACATTATTGAGGGTACAATTCGACGAAAGATCAAAGGAGAAGCCGCAGACGTTTTGGATTCGAATTGTGTTGCAGCTGACTGGAACACAATTAAAAGAACTCTTCTCCTTTATTATAAGGACAAAAGAGATCTTAAGACGTTGGATTACGAATTAACCATGATTCGAAAAAAACCATCAGAATCATTAAGTTGCTATTTTAGCAGGGTTAATGATTTGCAAACGGCAATAGTCATGCAAATCCAATCGGATCCGAAATATGCCACAAATTACACAGTGCATATCAACTATTTCAGGGAAAAAGCTTTGGATAGCTTTATCAGAGGTCTGGAAAAACCCCTCAGTTTTTTATTAAAAAACTATAATCCAAATTCATTAAGCAGTGCTTTTAACTACTGTTTAGAATTTTTCAATATGGATGTGAGATCCGCCCCCTTCACGGATAAACAGAACCATAGTATACCCAAACCCAGAGAATTGAATCATCCCACCTTTCACAGACAGCCACCAGTGTACAAACCTAATCCATTTCCACAATTTAACCAACCGAGACCTAATTTTCAACCAAGATTTGCTTCCCCACAAAACATAAATCAGTTCGCAACTGGAAATAGTTATCGTCCAAATCAACCCTTCCCTAACTATCCTACAAATCAACAGCATTACCGTTTTCCTCAAGTAATAAGAAATGATCGTCCAGTCCCAATGGAAGTTGATCATTCGTTGCAATCAAACATCAGGCCGAACATTAAACGCCCTAGGGCACATTCAACACAGTATGGGCACGTTAATGCCCTGGACGTTTCTCAACCTCCTGATTACGGTCCACTAGAATACATAGAAGGCTCCACCCCACTGAATGAGACTTATCTCGAGTCGATTCAAAATACGTCCATCCCTCAAATGGAAAATGCCCCATTTCCAGTAGGTGGTTCATTTTCAGGAAACGAGACATATCTCGTACCTACTCATAACTTATCACAAACCCAAAATTTTGAACCAGGACCTAGCCAAAGCATGACACAACCCCAACATTTTGAAACAGGACCAACCACACATAACAACCAGTCACAAAACAATGCTTATGAGTGTAATTTTTTAGAATGGAACGCGAATTGGTGACTTCATTCCTCCCTTTCATCAATTTGCAAACAACGAGGGGAGAATTCCCATTCTTAATCGACACAGGCGCTAACATAAATGTAATATCAACCAAACTAGCTTCCACTTATAGTGTTAATCGCCCTTACAAGATAATTGCAAACAATATAAGTTCTGTTTGTGGAAAATTCAATACCTCATCGGCAATAAATATTCAATTTTTTGCCCCTAAATGCAAAAAAACTTTTCAGTTTCTTGTTCACGATTTTCATCCATTTTTTGCCGGAATAATAGGAACTTACATATTAGATAATCTTCCTATCGACATATCTTTTACAAATCGATGCCTCAAAATTACTGCTGATGATGGCACACCATTTACTATACCTTGGAAAACATATGAAAATGGGAAAAATAGTAATAACATGACCGATTTTCGCATCGACCACTTGAACCCAATAATCAAAGAAAAATTGTTGAAAGTGCTACACATGAACAGAGCTGTTTTTTATGAATCAGATAAACAGCTAACGTATGCAACTAACGTAAAATGCTCAATTAACACTACTGATGAAATTCCAATTCATCAACGAGTTTATCCTTACCCAGCCGCATACGTAGAAGAAGTCAATCGTCAAATTGAAAAGCTTTTGAAAGATGGTATCATAAGACCATCAAGGTCACCATGGACTTTCCCCGTATGGATTGTTGCAAAAAAAGGAGATGCTTCAGGCAAGGAAAAAGTAAGAATGGTCATAGATTATAGGAAATTAAATCAAAAGACCATCAGCGAGCGTTATCCTATGCCAGAAATCTCATTTGTAATAGAACAATTGAAAGGTCACAAATATTTTTCAACGTTGGACCTAGCTTCAGGATTCCACCAAATCCAAATGCATGAAAAAGACATAGAGAAAACAGCTTTTGCAGTGAATAATGGGAAGTACGAATTCACGAGAATGCCGTTCGGAATAAAAAACGGTCCAGCAATATTCCAGAGAACTTTGGACGATGTATTGAGAGAATTCATCGGCAAAATTTGTTACATTTACATGGACGATGTTATCGTATTAGGAAAAGCCTTAGATGAACACCTTAAAAACTTAGATACAATTTTAAAAACATTAAATAATGCTAACCTTAAGGTGCAGCTAGACAAGTCGGAATTTGTGCATCAAGAGATAGAATTTCTCGGATACGTAGTTTCTCACGAAGGAATCAAACCGAATCCTAAAAAAATAGAAGCTATCACAAGATTTCGCACACCGACAACTATAAAAGGTTTAAGATCATTTTTAGGATTAATGAATTATTATAGGAAATTCATTAAAGATCTTGCCAAGATAGCAAAACCATTAACTAACATTTTTAGAGGAGAAAAGAACCTTTCCCCACGCAAAAAAATTTCGTTGACACCAGATCAAATAGAGTGTTTCGAGAAATTAAAATCAATACTAACATCCTCAGATATACTAATTTATCCAGATTACAACAAACCTTTTTTGCTGACTACTGATGCCTCAAACTATGCAATTGGCGCAGTATTATCGCAAGGAGAATTGGGACAAGATAGACCAATACATTTCGCTTCTCGCTCTTTGACGAAAACTGAAGAGGCATACTCTACGTCTGAGAAGGAAATGTTAGCTATAATTTGGTCTCTAAAAACTTTTAGGAATTATCTTTATGGGACTAAGTTTAAAATCCTGACAGACCATCAACCCCTTACTTTTACACTTTCCGAAAAAAACACAAACGCTAAACTGAAGAGATGGAAGTCGTATCTCGAAGAGCACGACTATGAAATCATTTATAAACCCGGTAAAACAAACGTCGTAGCTGATGCATTAAGTAGAATATGTTGCTCAGTAACTGCAACACAGCATTCAGCAGACGATAGTGACACATTCTTTATACCCTCCACCGAAGGACCTTTGAATGCCTTCCGTCATCAGGTCATAATTAAAGAAGGAACACCGGATATCAAAGTGACACATCCATTCCCTAACTTCACAAGAATTGTCGTTGTAATTGCTGATACAAGCGACAAAAACATTTTATCAATTTTACAAACTCATTTCGATCCATCTAAATTAAATGGACTTTATACTAGTGAGTCACTGATGGGAAAAATACAGGAAACATACAAAAATAATTTTAGTCAACAAAACATATTGAAGATAAGATTTACACAAACTATACTTGCAGACATAGAGTCGCATTCTGAACAGCTAGATATAATAAGCAAAGAGCATAATAGAGCCCATAGAGGTATCGACGAAAATAAGCAACAAATAATACGCAAATATTACTTTCCAAAAATGACATCCTTGATTAGATGTTTCATTAAGGACTGCTTAATTTGCAATGAATGCAAATATAACAGAAATCCAATAAATAAGCCTTTAAAAACCACCCCTTTACCAAGTAAACCATTCGAAATAATGCATATTGATATACTTTTTTTGGAAAAGTATCATTTTCTGACATGCATTGATAAGTTTTCGAAATATGCACAAGTAAAAGAGATCAAATCGAGGGCCACAATAGACGTATTCCCAACACTAAAGGAAATGGTCTTGAAGCATGAACCTCCTGACATAATTGTAATGGATGGGGAAAAATCTTTCAATTCAGGAGAAATTTTACAATTTTTTAACGTCTACAATATCAAACCATTCGTAACAGCCACAGGCAGGAGCGAAATGAACGGTATTGTAGAAAGGTTTCATTCGACACTCTTGGAATTATACAGGATCACCAAATCAGAAAATCCACATCTAAATCCACTCGATACTATACAACTGGCAGTACACAAGTACAATAATTCAATACACTCTACGACCAAATTTACTCCATTCGAAATTATCACACCTTCGATAAATAGTACTTCAATTTTAACTAAAGTTCTTCTCAATTTAAAGATAAAACAAGAAAAGGATGTTTCTAACTACAACAAAGATAAAAAAGAAAACATAATAGACGATTCAGCTCAGGCCTTTATGAAAACAAAAAGAAGACTAAAACAAGCAAAGCCCTATAAAAAGGTTGAAATAGAAAAAGTCAACAGAACTACAGTAACAACGAAAGATGGAAAAAAGATCCACCAAAACGATTTAAAAATTATTAATTAATTATTCCATTAAAACTACATTACAGATGGCTGCCCATGGTACTTGGGCAAAACATTTCCTTATCAAGCATGGACAACATTCCCATTCTGGCGTTTGATAGGGGTACAGCTAGAATATGCGTTGGACGTAACTATTACATTCATCATTTTACGATATCCGATCTTAAGGACGAAATTCACTCCCTCGAATCAGAATTCAAGAAAGTAGAAGAAACACAATACACAAAAATCATATTGGAAGAATTTAAAAATATAGCAGGGTTACTTAAATCTACAATCCCACAAAGGAAAAAACGCTGGGATGCCATAGGAACAGTTTGGAAATTTATTGCAGGTAGCCCAGACGCTAACGATTTAAAGGTCATAAATGCATCAATCAATGAACTTATAAAAAACAATAACGCTCAGATCACCATGAATAACGATTTATCTTCACAATTAAAAGAAAACTTGGATACCATTAAAAAAGCGATAACCATATTCGGTAGCTCAAATATGGAACTGTACTCAATTAATATATATATGAACCTTAAATATCTATCAGAAAAAGTTTCGACGATCTTAGAAAGCATAACACTAGCAAAATTAGGCCTGACCAACATACGTTTGTTGAGTCAGTATGAGTTAGACTTAATAGTAAGTGACATCAAGGAAAACAAACTACAGGTACATACGGCCATCGAGGCCCTTACATATACAAACACAAAAGTTGCAATCAGCAAGGATGAGCTAGTATTAATAATTAGCGTACCTCAATTAAGACAAGAGATCTATAAGAAGCTTCATATTTACCCGATTAACAATAACCATAAGAAAATACATGTACCCAATCCTTACCACCTCTCCTACGAATCCGACACCTACATCGTTTCCAACCTTGACAAAACCCTTTACGATATGGAAGAGCTACAAGAAGACGACAGCGAATGCGTACCCAAATTAATGCACGACGAGCCAGCGACCTGCGATTACGTATCGAACCCGGCAGAAAAAGAAATTTACAATTTGGACACATCTCATATACTCATCAGCTCCACAGTAAATTTCACACTAACTTCAACATGCGGCACCAGTACAAAAAACCTCCTCGGATCATTCCTGATTCGATACTTTTCGTGTGAGGTTTTCGTCGATGGCAAAGTTATCAAAAATAACACGATGGACATCATGGGTTCCGCTATACATCTACCCATCTATGGAGCAGAGGTAGAACAACGTCGGAAAATAGTAAACATTAGCATCGAACACCTGCATACATTAAACCTGGATCTACGGAGCGAGATGGAACAGATTAAATTGGAGAACAATAGTTTTTCATGGTCATGGCAATGGTCGATAACCAGCTCCTTCATCACACCGATATTAGTGGCCATCATAGTCACAATATATGTTTGCATCAAGCGAAGGAAGAACACGATCAAAATTGAAGTCGATGCAAAACCAAATCTACCACCTTTCGAAGCACCAACAGCCAGCGATGTGTTTCGGACGGAGCCTCAAATTTAGCAAGAGGAGAGTTAACCCAGCCGGTTAATCACCTCCAGTCGGCTGATCCACGCGCCGCTATCGGACACCCGCCACCGACGCTACGCGACACCCGGTAGCAACCGAACATCGCCGCGAGGCCAAACCGACCACCAAATCGCTACGTTGCAGTTTCGGCGCCGGACGCTTAGGGTCATCGTTCCTTCCCGTCCCCTTCCCGCATTTCCATTTCATTCATGTTCAATCATAAATTTTACTCAATAAACTTCACTCCGATTTCAACATCCAAACTCGTCGCACGTTTAATTTCTTAACTCTCGCTTAAACTCAAATAGCCCCTCCTTGGTTACAAACGCGGTATACTTTCGGCTACTAGGCTCAATAGGCACATGGAAAAACCCGTTTTCCAGATCCATCACTGAGAAATATTTCGCCTTCTGGAGCTTTTCTAACACCTCCTCTATGACGGGTACCGGGAATCCATCCTTAAGTACCATCTCATTTAATTGTCGGTAGTCCACGCACATCCTATTGGTTCCGTCCTTTTTCTTCACTAGCACTACACGACTTGCGTAATCCGATGTTGACGGCTGAATTATGTCCTCTTTCAACCACACGTTCACTTGTTCTTTTATTTTTTCGTTCTCCACATCAGGTAAACGGCGCGGAGCATGCCTAAATGGCACAGCTGCGTCGTTCACTGTTATCGTCATTTTTATCGGACACTTTTTTATTTCCGATTGATCGTGGTCCCTGTTTGGCCGGATTCTCTCCAACATTTCCGCAACGGTTTGTTTGTATTTCGGATGAACTTGATACACCTCATTTTCTTCCTGTATGTTGTATATCCACTTGCTGTCCTCCAAAACTTTAGGTGCTATCGTGATTCCACAGTTACTGATGGTGTATTCAACCGACTCCAAGAAGTCCATCCCGATGATCAACTTCGCAGTTATAGCTTGTACCGGCACTACTGTAAGTTGAATTTCAAATACTTCGCCACCTATTGATATGGCAACCTGGGTTTCCGTGAAACCTCTTTGTGATATGCCACCAAGACCTCTCAGCGTTCGTTCCGAATTTTCCCACACTTTGGGTTTTGTTGGCAGCTCCTCGAAAACGTCTTTTCTTATGAGCGACACTTCGCTTCCAGTGTCCACCAACGCTTCGAACTCTTTGTTTTCACACGTCACCTGTATTGTGGGTAATTTCCTTTTGCTGGATCCTTCTGCTTTGGCACCGGCACACTCCACTGCATAACTGTTCCCGCAATTTCTTGCCTGATGCCCCACGATACCACACTTGAAACATGCCCTATTGTTGCCTGGCGTGTCTTTTTGCTGTTTCTTCGTGCACTCCTTCGCTCGGTGTCCCAATCCGTTGCAAGCAAAGCACCTCGGTCCGCTTTTGTTCACTAAACACTTCTGGGCCTCGTGCCCGACGTTTCCGCAGTTCTGGCAAACTCGTTTTTTCGTGCTTTCTGCTGCGGGTTGGTACTTCGGCCGGTGTGTTGAATTTTCACCATACTCGGCGATCTCCGCGGCTTCCGCGGCTACCGTTTCCATAAATCGGGAAAAAAGCGATACAGCCGGTTCATTGCTAGCACTTCTAAATCGTATCCACTCTCGTCGATAACTGGGGGGTAGTTTTTCCACCAATTCGTCCACAAGCAGCGGATTGTTTAGATGATCCCTCAGTTCACCAGCAACTAGGTGATCTTTTAGTTGCTTGACCTTTATTCCAAATGAAATGAAGGTCTCCGGGTGCCTCTCATCAAGATTTGCGGCCTTCCTCACCTGGTCTAGCATGCTTCTCAGTAGCTTCAACGGCCTGCCGAACGCATTCTTCAGGTCGACGATGATGTCCGGCACTGCTTCTGGGAAAACCAACCGCCCTCGCACTAGCTCTAGTGCCTCCCCTTCGAGACTGTCCATCAGCCGCTTGAGATTTTCCTGATGAGAAAATCCGCAGGCTTCGGTGGTCGACCTGAAGCAACTGTGGAACAAGGGCCACATCTCGGGTTGTCCCCCAAACTTGGGTAGGCTGGTATTAATGGCTTTACGCGCCGTGATCTGCTTTGCCGTAAGCTCCCGTTCTTGCTCACGCTCACGTGCGGGTTCCGACGAGCCCAACTGTTCGGAGAACTGCTGCTCCAGCTCCTCCATTTCCTTCCGGTGCTGCAGCCTCAGCTTGAGCAGTTCTTTCCTTATTTTAAGCTCCCGTTGGTGACGGAGCTTTTCCTCCGCGAGACAATCCTCGAGCTCCTCGTCACGTTCGAGCATTGTTTGGTCCGCACTTTGCTCCGTGTCTGCCTCCGACTGGTCCATTCTGCTGGGGCCAGCTACGGGTTCGTCCAACATCGCTCTGCTAGATTTCGACCCGCGTGTTATCGGCATACCACCTACTGCTACCCTCTTAACCCCGCTTCAACGACCGTTTGGCTCTCGGGCTTCGCACGCACCGCGTTACCCCGTCGACGGCTCGCTGTCCACCTAACTCCGCGCAGCAAATGCACTCCCGCACTTCTTTCCGACGGCAACTATGCCGTGCACCACGCGCCTTGCCGAAAGAATCTGCCGGACTTTTCTATGGACTACCACGAACTTCGACTTTCCTTCGCTTCGCCTTTATTGGTTACGCCGCACCAAAATTTATTTTGCGAACCGATCCCACTTCTGACACCAAATGTAGGGGGGAGTAGGGGGAGATTTGGTAACAGCTAGAACAACACGGATTGCTTACTACTTTGCGACTGCCTGTCGCCCCGCACTTTCCGGGCTTTTATTCTTAATTCTCATAACCCAGCGGCACCCACCTTCGCACAGCGGCACCGCTCTCCGCTCTCTCTTTACATAGATTCCATTTAGAATTTCTTCTAACGTTTTTTCTACTGCTTCTTCTATGTTTGCTAAATCGATTGGATGTATCGTCCTTACATATCCGATTTGAACTTTAGCTTTACCTATTGGTATTATAGCTAAGGGATTATTACTTAGATCATATATGCTTATATCTGCTACTATAAGCTTGATCAACAGGGTTGTAATCACTCTGTAACGATAGTTAAAAGAATTTTAAAGAGTGTATTAATATTTTTTCCTTATTTCCTTAGATTCATTTTATGAATTTTTCGATTATTTGAATCGATTATATACGTTGGATGATTTTCCATAACTTTTATTATATTGAAACGACTTTCGCGTTTATTATTTGTTTTCTTCCTTGCATATACATATTCGTTTTCTTCATAGTCTTTAAATTTTTCATCTTTGATTTTTTCATCATTTGTTTTGAATATTTCGAGTATTCTTTCATTTGTAGCTTCTCTTATTCTTGCTTTTTCTTGTGGATCATCTGATCGTTCTCCTACGTACACATTTCTTGGTGTGTCCTTTATGAATGAGTGAATGCTATGATTATATTTATAAACGGCTTGTTGCACTAATGTTATAATACTCATTTCTGGATTGAGTTTTTTCGTACATCTCGCTATTTCTCTGATAGTCGAATGGCATCTCTCTACTTGACCATTCGTTTCTGAACGATTAACTGGAGTTTTGAAGATTTTGACTCCAAGATTTAGTATTGATTGTTCGATTACATTCGATACAAAAGTACATTCGTTGTCTATAACAATTTGGGCTGGCAAGTCCCAGTCATATAAAAGTTGTAGTAATACTTCCTTTATGTCAGCAATTGATTTCGATTTTATCGGTCGTATTTTAACGTACTTTGAAAATTTATCGATTGACGTGATAAATAAAAAGTTTGCGTTATATGCAAATATATCAATATGAATTATCTCTCCTGGATATGTCGGTATTGGTGTTTTTACTGGTATAAATACTTGTGGTTTTCTATCGTATTTTTCGGTTTTGCATATCTCACAATTTTTAACAATATTTTGAATACTTTTTCGCATTCCGGGGAAGTAGAATTTTTTTATAAATTGCAATGAATTTTCCTTAGCGTTTCTGTGTGCAAAATTATGGATATTTTTAATCTCTTCGATTTGTTTTTCTACGTCGCAAAGATCTTCGACTTGAATTTGAGAAAATCTAGCTTTAACTGTTTTTGGATTGTAAAGATTTTTATAAACTTCTTGGATAATTCCCATTGTTTGTTCATCTGTATGAATTCCATTAATTACGTTTGGATTAATAACTTTTTTGAATTTATCTTTCATATAATCAGTAGTAAAATTTGGTTCAATAAAAATATGCCTTTTAAATTTCGGGAAAGGGCTTATTAGTTCGGAAGAGGAATTAGTTCCGATTTTAAATATTAGTTGGTTGCGGAATACATTAATAGGTGCTTCTGTTGAAGGGATATATGAATTATCGTCTTCATCAGCTGAGTGCGGGGTTGGTGTAAGTGAGTTAATTTGTATTCTGGAAAGGGCGTCGGCTACGACGTTCGATCTTCCTGGTTTGTAGCATAACTGGTAATCATGTTCCTCTATGAATGATTTCCATCTTTTCAGCTTTGCGTTGTTGTTCTGCGGTGATCAAGCAAATGTTAATGGTTGATGATCAGTATGGATATTAATTTTCGCTCCGTATATGAAATTTCTCAGTGTATGTAGTGCCCACACGATGGCAAGCATCTCCTTTTCGTTTGTTGCATAATTTTCCTCAGTTTGGGAAAGAGTTCGGGAAATGAAGGTTATTGGTCTATCTCCGTCGTGGCATTTTTGTGAAAGCACAGCTCCTAGTGCTTTATCTGATGCATCTGTTGTCAGTTCAAATGGCTTCTGGAAATCTGGAAAAACTAAAACATCATTAGAAGATATTATGTCTTTCAAGGTTTGGAATGCGTTCTTTGCATTTTGATCAAATTTAATTGGAACATTTTTTGATTCGTTTTTTGAAATTTGGCGATGGCCATCCTCCCCTCTTAGGAGTTTTGTGATGGGTTTTGCCAAGTGTGCATAGTTTTTAATAAACCTGCGGTAATAACCTGACAGTCCTAAGAATCTTCTCAGTTCTTTGAGGTTCTGTGGTTCTGGGAATTTTTTTATGGCTTCAACTTTCTTTATGTTTGGTTTAAGTCCTTCACTTGAGACAATGAATCCTAGGAATTCTACTTCTGTTTTTAAGAATTCGGATTTGTCTGGCTGTATTTTGAAATTTGCGGCTCGCAATGTGTCTAACACAATTTTCAAGTTTTGCAGATGTTCTTCAACTGTTTCGCTAAACATGATAATGTCATCGATGTAAACGTGACATATTTTTCCGATATGTTCTCTTAATGTGTCGTCCATGACGCGTTGGAATATGGAGGGTGCATTTTTTAATCCAAAGGGCATGCGTACGAATCCATATTTTCCATTGTTTATCGAAAATGCAGTTTTTTCGATGTCGTTCTCCGACATGGGTATTTGATAAAATCCTGATGCTAGATCAAGGGTAGTGAAAAATTTATTTGAGCCTAAATTGGCTAAAACAGTAGATGGATCCGGAATAGGATATTTATCACTTATTGTTTGAGTATTTAATTTTCTGTAGTCTATGACAAGTCTATATTTTTTTTCATTGGCAGCGTCCAGTTTTTTTGGATCAATCCACACTGGTGCATTGTATGGGGATTTTGAAGGTCTGATAATTCCATCATTTAGTAGTTTTTCAATTTGCCTGTTAACTTCACCTTTAAGTGCTTGGGGATAAGGATAAGTTTTACTGTAGATTGGGGATTCATTTTCTGTCCTTATGGTAGCTTTTACTTGTGAGGTAAAAGGTAATTTAGAATCAGGTGGTTGGAAAAGATCCTGATATTCCTGTAATAGGGTATGTAGCTGTATTTTTTCGTTTTGGTTGAGATGACTATCGCGGATGTTTATTTTATTTACTTCCTGTAGTTCATATTGTTGTAGGGGTATTACATTTGTGCCGTCAATGATTAATTCATCATTGGCTGTGTCAATAACTGCTTTGATTTCTTTCAGTGAATCGTGCCCTATTATGGCATCGAATGATTTCATGTTTTCAAGATGATAAAATTTTAACATTTTATCTGAAAAGGGTTTGAATAGTCGAGCTTGTGAATAAGCTTCGATTTTTATATCTCCTGCTTCTGAAGATACATAAAATGGTTTATCAATTTTATGAGAAATTTTAGCATGTTTCGGGTGGATATAGTTCTTATTAGAACCGGTATCAATGAGCATTTTTAATGGCTCCGAGGCGTTACCATAAAAAAGAAAGTAAGGCAACGCCGAGTTTAGTCGAAAAATTAAGTTCTGCGACTTCGACAGTGTCACTGAAGTTGCATCCTTCTTGTTTTTCAATGGTTCGGAGGTATCTCTCGACCGATTGTAATGTGTTGTTATCTATTGTGTTGTTCGCGGGGTTACCGTTTTCGAATTGTTGTGGCGGATTGGCATCCGTTATGTGGTTCATCGTATTTGAGTGTCCTGGCTGTGTTTGGATATTATTGACCCTGGGACGTTTTGGGGGTCGAACGTTGTTTGAGTTAGGGCGGTTTCCATAGTTCACTTGTTGTGTTCTGATGGAATGGTCAACTTCCATAGGCTCTGGTGGCGGTTGAAGTTGAAAATTGTTAAATGGTTTTTGTTGGTAGTGTTGGTTGTTCTTTTGGGTGAAATTATTAAAATTTCTGTTTCCCGTGAACGGTTTGGGATGGTAAGGCCTTGGTGGCGGAGGTGGATTTGTATATCTTATGGGCGTTGGTGGCGGTAAGGGAATCATATTCCTTGGTGCCGTTGGTGGAATATATGGCCTTGGTTTGGTTAGCATTTTTCTACACTCAATATTTTGAAATGAAATGCAGTAGCTGTATGCACCTGCAAGGGATGTCGGTTCATAATTTCTAATGAATTTATAAACGTCTCCATCCAGTCCTCTCATGAAAGCATCGATTGCTTTTTTGTTGTACATTTCGATTAGAGCTCTTGAGGCTTCGGGGTGTGTGAATCTTTCGTCAGTGTTTATTTGATTTGCTATAAGCGAGAGCAATCTATTTACTTCATCGTAGTATACTTCCAGTGAGTGGTTCTTCTGCTGCACGCTCATAAGTTGGAAGTCTAATGTTTCCAAATCTCTCTTTTCACCGTAATACGTGACCAATGTTTTTTTGATCAGGTTCCAATTAATGCCTACGTTTGAAGCAACGAGTGAATCGTTCGCTTCACCGCGGATTTTTCTGCGAATAAATTTGCAGATCATATGGTATTTGTTTTGGCGTTCAAGTGTGTCTGTACTTTTAGTTTGGTACAGTTTTACCAAGCTGTCTACGTCGTTCAACCAGCTATTCAGTTCGCTGGGATCCCCAGTAAAATTTGGTAGATCCTTTACCAAATCAGGGATTTTTTCAAAACTTTCGGGACTTACACTTGTTCCATCTGGCTTTGTAAAGTAAAGCGGTGGATCGGAATAATTTGGTCAAGGTCTGGTCTCGACATTTTGAAGGAAAAAGATTGTAATGAATTTATAAGATCCTCCAGGATTTTTTTGTTTTAACACGTTTTTCACTTCACTAGGTAATTTTACTTAATATTTGTTAATCACGTTTTTATAATCACTTTTGATTTTTGTTTCACAATTTTTACTTACTGTTTTTTTTTTGTTACTTACAGTACCATACGCATCCTGTATCGGGCGATGGTTTTATGATTTATGATGCTCCTCTGACGGGCGTTGTGTTTTACTGCTCCTCTAGCGGGCGTAGTTTAGTTTCTGGAAAACCGGCTGTGAATGACTTCCTTCTCGGTGTAATGGATGGCTCCTTTTTGTCCTGTGTGAGCTGCTAACTGCACAGGTGACTCGGGATCCTTTTTACACGGCTGCACTCGGCGATCAGGAAAGTCTTTTTAAGTTTGGGATTCGGTGGTAACTATCACTCTAGCGTGGTTACTTTCACTTTCACTTGTACTTAATTTCACATAGCGCGGTCCCTATTCGGGCGCCAGTTAACGCACTGCTGCTGGTGTTTGAGTTTTAAAAAAACTTAAACTTTATTTCCTACAACATATGTGCGGGTTAATACCCAACTATCGGTTTCGGATGCTGGATACCAACTGATGATCGGTTCGCGATCTGGATCGTTGGTTCACGGTCTTCTGATGCTAAGTGGTCCGCGTCGCTGCGGGAATCTGCAATCTCAGCATAATGCGGGTGGTCCACGTTGCTATGGGAAGCTGCAACTCAGCATAATGTTGTGGTCCGGGTGCCGCGTCGCGATGATCGAATGTTGACTCACAATGTATGCTCTGGCGATGTCCACAATGTATGCGATGGCGTTGTCCACAATGTATACGCTTGCGTTGTCTTGACTGATGTGTATTCTTCGTAATCTCTTTCTGGAGCATATTTAATTATCTTCTACCGTTGATGGACCATATTTGGTGCTGTTGAGGAAATTGTGTATACAAAGTTAAACTAACTTCCATAGAATATTACTAAAATAAATGAGAAACACGAAGATTAATATTTCTTCAAGTTCCACAAACTCTTTATGTGGCACATCATGTTCCGATTTTGGCGCCTGGTTTTTGTTATGTGCCTTGCTTAGCGCTCTTAAAACAAAATGGATGTAGTTCACCCCCGAAACACTGCACGAAGCCAGCCAAATTGTGGCCAAATCGGGACACGAATATTCAGAAAGATTTGGTTGGAAATTTCCGAAGCAAAACCGAAGTTGCCGCGGCAAAAACGAAAAATGGTGGCCCCTTTCGGGGCCCTCGCTCTTTTTCTCTTCGAAAAGAATTCTCTTCCTTCTACATTTTCTCATGTCTCCAGCTGTTACGCGGAATTGAACCGCGTTGTTTCCACTCCGGTCTCTGCGCACCTACCGCAAGACCGTCGCTCTTTGTTGAGAACGGTGTGCTAAAGGCCCAATATATATCTACTGCGTAGTCGTTTGTATGGACTGTATGGGAATGCATCGTTCGCGCTCAACCCGCTCTAGCCATTTAAACCTCTCGCGGAGCGAATTCATATGGCCACCGCGTTTCGGTTTTTGCTCTTCATTTAGCGATCGCTTGCGCTGCGTACGTATGCATGAATGACCGCTCGCGCTGGGTATACTCGTACGGGTACCCGTACGTACGTATTCGACCGCGCTGGGTATACCCGTGCGGGTACCCGTACGTCCGTATTCGACCGCGCTGGGTATTCGACTGGTCTACGATTGCTCGCGCTGGGTTTTCGATCGCTCGCGCTGGGTCTTCGAAGACCCGATCGCGCAGGGCATTTAAACTTCGTACCGTATTGCATTGCGCATGCGCACTTTGATGCACAAACCTCGATTTTTCAGTTCGGATCGGCTGCCGTGGCAACAGATGGGCGCGGTAAGGAGAGATTTCTGGCAGTGGCGGGACGGGGGAATTTCTGCGTTGGTGTAAAAGAGACAAGAATACCACCATCTCGCTCTGGCCCATTGAATTCCCTATCTCCACCCGAAGCTATGGCTGGTAGGGTCATTCAATTCAATTGCTTTATTCAACAATATTCAATGATCAACTTGAAATTATAGAAACGCATTTCAACCGCCATCAAATAGTGTACTTAGCATTTTTTGCAGCGGACTTAGCTTTCGAACTCTGAGCTACAGAGACTTTCTTTGCTTTACGAGCTGTACTCGTTTCTGCGCGAATTTGTTCCTCTTTTTGTTTTTTTGTAGCTTAACTAACAGAAATGACTCTCCGTGCCATTTCCCTTACATAAAAAATGTTGCCACAAAAGATGCTCGGTCTCCGCGACATCTCCCTTGCATACAAAATTAGGCCGCTAACGGTGATCGGTCTGGGAAAGATGATTCTTTAGAAAGATCAGGTGCGGTCCAGTTCAGTGAGGTGAAGTGAACGCGTGCAATATAGTGAATATTTGTGTAGCTTCGCCATAATGTAGGAAACACCCGACGTCTAGTCTGCTGCTGCGCACGGCTAACCTTCACGCCGATTGCTGGCGCAATAGGGAAGTGTATGGTTGAGCCTTCGTGCATCACTATGACACGCCCACTAGGCCAGCTCATTAACGCATACCACTCAATTATGTTTCTACCAGGCCGAAGGATGAGCATATAATTAAATGTACGCTGAAGGTGTTGGCGGTATTGATCATTATCTTTTTTGTCAACTATAGTTTTTATTTGACTTTCTGAAAGATTCATATTTTGATACGGTATTATGCCATCTAATACAGTTTTAATAGTTTTTTCGGTAAAAACAAAGTATGATGTCCCCCCCCTCTCACGAAAGTCGAGCACTGATCAATTCTGCTCGATTCTGCTCGATCTTGTACGCAAAGGCTCTCGGGTCTAAAATAGCCGTCATATTGCGCGCCACACGAATCGGTTATATATTTTAAGCCGCCAGTACCAATCGGTTGACCCAACAGATGGCACTTTGCGCATGCGCGTGACGAAGAAGCTTACGGAAAAGCTTTATTCGTTAGGCGAGGCAATGTTTATTTATTATTTGTAGCTACTTTTTTACTTTCATTTTCTTTTGTTACTGTTTAAATAAAGCATAATTAATTCCAAATCTCTGATGGATACACGCGCAAGAAATTTAGAGTCATAATTGTGTGTCATAATTGTTTGGGATTACATGATTATTGATGTACAGTATATTAAGTGACACTGATAAATCCTACAATTCGCTTATGAAATTCGAAACGATTGCTTGATATATATTTACTTTTAGTTGTATGAATATGTGCTGACTATTCTACTGATATATTTTTCACAATCAAAATATGTGAATGTTTGGGTCTCAAGCTAGTTATTTTGTTTCAACTCTTTTTCAAGCTGTAATGTACGAGGGTTGCCTTTTAAGTTTCGGGATTTGGAAAAACTGGTGATGCAATCTGTTATTTAACAATTTTATCGTAAAGTTTGACGTTTTTAAGGTTATACGTTCTCAGAACGTTTTGACATACGAACGCTATTTGTGTTGTCAACAAAATGTTTAAAGTTTCAATCAACACGAGTCTTTTTTGAGAGATTGGCCAATTGTGTGGGATCCAACGCGGACAAATTTTTTTTGACAGTCAAATGTTCACGCAATATTAAGTATATGCTGGTCCCAGTAATACCTAAGGTTGTCTCTATCTCACGATAAGTCACATGACAATCTTGCTATATCCGTTCACGCACAGCATCAATGTTTTTCGGAACATCAACTGATTTTGGACGGCCTTCACGAAATTCACCTTGGAGTGAACTCCGAACACGATTTAATTCTTCAAACCATCGATAAATACTGATTATTGATGCAGCTTCATCGCCAAAAGTTGAATTAAGTTCATTCATGCACTATTGCCGAGTCAATCCACGTCGAAAGTTGTAAAAAATAATCGCACGAAAATGATCGCGATCCAATTTCATAATTTGATAGAGATGAAACTTTCAACATTTTTTTAACAACACAAATAGCGCTTGTATGTCCAAACGTTCTGAGAACGTATAACCTCTAAAACGTCAAACTTTAAGTTAAAATTGTTAGTTGGTTCATTGCATCACCAGTTTTTTCAAATCCCGAAACTTAAAAGGCAACCTACGTATTAAGGGTTTTGGAGACCCGAACAATTTACCGGATTTATTTGATCATCATCATCAGCCAGCAGTCAGTAAATCTGTTTTAATTTGACTCAGAACCAAAAACAAAAATATTTATTGGTAACTTAAACAATTTGTCAAGTACAAATCGTGTAGTTCAGATCACCCTGAAGGGTCCTATGATCAAATTTGACTATGTTGTGCCATTATGCTTTTGCGTGATCGATTGTACTCCTGGAGGTTACCAGCTTTGTTGTTCCATATGGTACGGAAACACCCTTTTTGTCACCTGTCCACCTGTCCACGGTTTGTACTTTAACCTCTTTTTTACGTACGATAACTATCACAATGTTTTAGTCACGTCTATGGTTCACAGAGTCTGGTCTACGTTCAAATTCAACGATAAACCTATACTTCCGAATTGTGTTTCTAACTGATCCGACACTTACACCTTTCTAATCTTTTCACCGGCACTTGAGGCTGACTGATTTATTTTATATTTATCATGATATTACGGACGTTGCCGTATTGTTAAGCTGACTGATATCCTTAAAAGTAAACTATCATATACAATAATCATCAGCTACAAATAATGACAACCGAGTAAACACAAAGTCGTACAAAAAACGGATCTTAGGAAAATATGAATTGTATAATTTGAAGGTACTTATTGTGGATTCAAAGTAAACATATTCTTTTGCCGCCGGATTGTTTACGAGTTTCACGCAGCTGGGAATTTTTAAAACGATCAAGAGTAAAATGTGATCGAGAAAGTCTAATAATAATCTATGAATATGTCGCCTGGTATTGAACACCTCATACAATAGTTTCAACGCCAACTCGATCGAATTGTTCTTTTACATGTTCTTTTCGAATTTTTCTCCGAAAATTTTCTTACTTGCCAGATCAGTTGGTTGTCCGGATTTGACCGTACTATGCAGACTCCTACTTTAGTGGGGGTGAAGAGAGTTACTGTGATCGAAAGAAGGTATATTACAGATTGCTGGTCATCCGTTCGTAATACCGGAGGGTGCCAGACTCGAGATTTGGTTAGACCTAATAAAAATTGTCGATAGCTGAGCAAACATATTTCCATACTGAGCGTTTCCAATCGCTTTTCCAACAATAAGTGAATGTATTAACGAATACGAATTGAATATTAAAAGATGTGCAGACTTGTTGTGACATTTATTCGACAAACATCGATTGATGTAGTGTTTCAATTCTGATTTGATTTGGATCAATCATAAAACATTCAAGCAGACTAAATCTGCTTAGTTTAGGTTTGCTTATAAGTTCGTACAGGAAGTAGTTTTTAATGCTGTTAAACAGTGTGAAGATCTTTTGCAAGTAAACTTATTTTGTTTAAAAATCGAACATAAATAATATACATTTATGTTTATGTATCTACATTGTCGGTAGCTTAGAAGAATACGATTAAAAGCAGAATGTTTGAATACTTCAAAATTATAATAGGCTATTCCAGTTGGGTTTCAAATGTAGGTGATCCAAACTTGAAACAACATTTATGCCGTGCCATACTGTGTTTGGATGAGTACTGCCCATTGGATTCTTTTCACCCTCTTACTTGCAAGGATCATAGATTGCGGTTAAGTTTGCTTCAATCTAAATAGTAATACTGAGACAAAAAAAAATGCAAAATGAACAGTTTAAACATAAAGAGTTTTGTCCAACAAATCCTGTTCCAACCCCATATTGAAGCACTTAAGATCCAGAGCACACATAAAACATGTTTTTTTATATGATCTTAATTTGTCACAATACATGAAAGCAGTGCTGAATGCAAAATTTACAATTTTCATTCATAAAGGAACGATTTCCCACAACAGTTGTTGATACAAATACCAAAGCAGCATATTTTTTACCACACGTAAATTCAGTGTATAGCGACGACATCGGATCGAGATTGATGATTCGCAACCGTACAATCTTCTATATTTCATTTCATTTTTCGGTGCAGCTTCTGGTTTTCTTTAGCAGAACATTAGAACATTTTTGCTCAGAACTCCCGATTTTTAAAAGAAAGGAGGTAACAAATGCTGACCTGCCTGTCGTACACTAAACGTTGATATATTTTAGTTACCTTTATTCGGCATAAAAACAACTAATGCGTAAATAATTAAAAAAGAAATGGAATTTGTGCATAAACATGTAGCGCATCTAGCCGCCGTACAAAAGTAAACAATGATTTTTAGCCTCCAGTGCGGCGGCTATATAAACGGAGATGCTCTTCATTTCTCCCTCACACCCGTGGAAAAAGGGGCGCGTGCGTGAGCGCTTCGACACATCAAGCGGCCAACTTATCATCTAGCCGATACACAAAAGGCTACCTATAGATGGCGCTAATACCAACCGGTTGAACTTTTAACGTTGAAAGTTTATTTTTAAAATTAAGCTTATCGCACTTCCTTTTTGTTATGTTTCTAGCGCTGTAATTGGCTTATCGCTTGGTACCACTGCCATTTTGTTCCCACGACCAATTATGATTGATTGCCAATGAAGAGAAATTTTGTTTTTTACTCCAAATAACCGGAGATAATAAAGTAGATACAAGTACAATCGACATTGAAATAAATGTTTTCATTTGCTATGTTAAGCTGGTTTGAATAAGCAGGCAGTATGAGTTTCAATTCGTCAATAATTTAGTTTTCATTTCACTCCACTACCCAAGCTTGTCGCTATTCTACTGCAATATGTCTTTTAATGCATATATTGGAAAAAAATGCATGAGGTAAAATCCCGTGGGACCGACAGCGTTCTTTCCCGCATGTCGGTGCCGGTTCGCTCGGACCGACAGAGCCGGTTTAGTAGGCCGGCGTTTCAACGAATCACTTGTTACAATTCGTTTCCATTGACGTTAGATGAATTAAAATTGATAGCTCGGATTAATTCGATTGAAGTCCATGCTGAGGCTGAAAGACTTTCTCCGCGCAGAATCGAGGAAGAATTCACTTGTATCATTTTCTCTTTCTATATATTTTAAAGTAGTAATAAAGTCAGTCGGGTCAACCTATGCCGACCGAAAATCTACCGATCAATCATCTCTTGGTCTCCTTACGATAGCAACGGTAGATATAAGTACCGTCATGTCTGGTGATCGGATATGCTGCCTCGCCCAACCTTGCCCACTAGCTACCGTTTACTAGGTATACATTTATGATTAACATTCTTTGATGTTGCTACATGTATCTCTATTTTAATCTCGTTTTAGAGCTAACTGTCTTTGTTCATACTTGATCTAAAACTGGTGATTAAATTATTTGATCTAACAATTGAAAAAAGAAATAGATATTTGATTTCTTTGCCCATATTAAAAGACCAATGAGGCGTCACCTTTTCCAATGAATGTCTAACTTCAAAACGATAATTTTGTCATTATCATTAGTATAAAAAAAACTGGCACCATACGAAAAGCATGGAATAAAAGGCACTGATTGAAGTTCGAAAGGAACGGTTCAAATCCAAGAAGAAAAGTCACAAACGTAATTCAAACTAAAACTGTGTTAACACTGTGTTATTCTTTTGTTTCTTCTGGTAACCCAAATTGTACATTCTTATCATGGTAAGTTTCTGCAGTTCAATTCTTGGATACTTTTACACACTTTTGTGATGCGCGTACATTTTTTTTTGCGCGCAGAGTTACATGGATGTGATAATGTGATGAAAATGTGGGGTGGGTCAAAAACAAGGGTGTGCTTGTTGAATCAAACACATTGCACACACTATTTAATTGAAAAGGTGTTGCTGAATAAATAAAGATGTTGTATGATACTTTACTGTGCTACCACGAATGCACAGCACAATAAACTGTGTGTGGTACCACAGTATGGCACACCAAAAAATGTTACTTGAACGAAGGGTACAAAAATATGCTAAGAAAAGTTATTATTTTTTTAAATGTGCTGGACATTTCTTTTGTTAATTCATTTCCAACATCCTCAAACTGTTTTGAGAATTTTCCTCTTGTTTAACAAACAACAAACAAACATATCTTTACAATGATCACTTAATTTACGTTAAGGCGCCAATCATATATTTTCATCCAGAAACCACTTTTATGCATCAAAGCATAATTAAGATAATTTGAATCATTCACGCATTTTCATATTTTTCATTTTATTTTATCCAAAAGTAAATTCACAAACACATTCGGAAACAGCTGCTTAGTTTGCGTACCCGATGATCCGCCGTTGGTTGAATCATAAAACCATGTTGGGTCGGAGAAATGTACGAGCGAATGTACTGGAAGATGGAGGAGTGGAGAATTGATTTGGAGGTGGCACAAAGGAGTAAGCTGCCTCAATAATCAACGAATGATGAAAGGCATTCCTTCGTTTCAATTATACAACCCTGGCCGATTTCAACATATTCAAGACTGCGCGATAAGAGATGCGCCAGGTTAGCAACGAGAGAAGCCCTGCATCCATATATGAATAACGGAATATAAACGAATCAAGGAGAGGAAACTAATTTAATGCATGCACACTAAAAATTGAATTCTTCTTCGTTTTGATAAAAACATTGCTAAAGTAGTTTACTCGATTTTTGTGTTCGGTCGACGAATTGATCATTACCATTTCTACGACTCGCCGTAACGAGCGTGAAAAAATGTAATCAACAGAAAATAGTTAGGAACGATAGCTAGAGCGAACAAAAATTCTAGTTCTTTTATTTGTTTTTTTCCAAACTTCACGACCATTTACAAATTCAGTTCGGTGTCGATGGACGACCTCACAAATAATTAATCTTTACGATCCCAGTAAGCAGCCAGGTGATCACTAAAGATCCAGTTTTTGGTGTTTGCGTTATCGGCCATGCCGATCGGTATTTTCTGAGCCAAATTGAGGAAGGAGGTGTTAGAAACGAAAAGTGTTTCTAACATGACTAAAATATTCCTGAAACAATAGCTCATATATGCAGCAATAAGAATGATGGACACATTTACGAACCTTATTTGACATAGCAGTAAGAACGCCCTTGCTAGCAGAAAATTCGTAAAACGTCCGGCACTTTTGCATGCCGAACTATTATTTACAAAGACTTTTACGTAATTATTTTCTTATTTAATCTATTCTTCTTTTGTTCTTTTACATTATGTTTTTCATTAGTTTCCCATTCAAAACATCATCAACGTTTTATCAACACAAAGTAGGAGGCGCATGGTTTAGTATGACCGTTATGTTCAAACCAATGAGTTTTTTTAAACTGAACCGATCTGACCGGTTGAAGCAGTTTTCTTGCGGAATGTGAAAACTGGCCGCCTTGGTTTAACTTTCATAAAAGCTGCTTGTGTTGTACACAATTTTCTGTCCTGCTCTAGCGTACGGGCTAGTGCGGAAGGTTCGTCTGGTTGCATACTTTGCGGAGTTAACTTAGAACTGTTGCATACATCGCGGTGTTAACTTGGCCGCTTACCTTTCTCGAGCAGCGGCTGCGTTTTGCTACGGCGGCTGCAAAATGACGTCACACATGCCATATGTTTACGATTTGCTACCACCGACAGGGATCATGTTTTATGATCAACGCATAAAGTAAGCATTTGAAACATTTTCTTTTGATTTTAGAATTGCATTCCATCATGAGATTTCTAGATGTTATATTAAATTTTTATTTTAAAAACAAAATGATATTATGCTGAAGACACACCAATATAATACGATTCAACTCATTTCAAACCTTGCTTCCTATTGAAGCATATGTCATTCTATGTTTCAAAAACACGTTTCTTAATTTTGTACGTATGACACGGTTTCATCATGCGGTAAACATATTTTTTATAACTTCATTTAGCATTCCATTTTCATATTTTCATTGGATCACAGCTTAAAATTTTCTTATGACGTTTGCATTCAATACTCGGTAGATCCGAGGAATAAAGTTTGCATTGACCAAAATAGACAAATTTCAACGACTATTCATGTAAAACCGGAATACGCTAGCAACTTTCTGTTGAAAGCAAAATAAAGTGCAGAAAAAAGGTGAGGGCGTACAATAAAACTAAACAAAAATAAAGCGTAGCATTTCTTTTAAATTCAGTACAAGTATGACAACATGTGTCATTTAAATTGAATCCGTCGTGGACAAAACAGTAAACCAACTACATTTGATTATATGTTAAAACATCCAGCTTTATCGTGGGCCACGTGACCAAATATTATTTAAAGCCAGACGACGACAAGTGGGAAAAATCCCTGGTACTTTATGTTCCTTTTGAAGCTTGTTACAGTATATTTTAAATGTTTTGGGGTCACTTAAGTCCCATAGAACGCTATATCGTGGCTGAATACCAGCGAGAAGACTATGCACAAAGTCGTTGTTTTTCCTGGCAAGACTTGCAGCGTTTGGAGAAGTGTATAGTGTGTAGTTCCTTCCGGAATTAAGCAACTTTATCAGAAATAAAGAGTATGATTCAGTGGTTTGGACATACCTGGCCACAGTAAACCTGCGCAAAGAGCATCGGAAGTATTAAACGGGTCAAAAATAATCGAAATACCCAACACTGCTAACCCTCCGCATGCCTCTCAACTACAACCAATCGAAAAAACATGTACAGCATTCAAATGTGGGACCTATTCCAACATTCTGAAGTCCAAACGGAGTAGCATTTGATCGTGAATGCCACACAACAGCTGAAAAAACTTCTACATGAATGATTTTGTTGGCTATGGCTAAAGTTTCAGCCAAGGACCGTAAGGCTGGCTTAGTGGGCGTCAAAATATTTTTTGAAAGTAGCTAAAAGATCAAACTTTACAACAAAGTTTACTTCATTTAATTAGCTTGGTTAACTTTTTTCTTATCGACAATGAAAATATGTCTATTTTTTTTAATGCATACGTTACATCAGTTCCGTGTTCTTCTATTCTTGGAATGGTATAATATTATGATCCCAACAGTAAATTGGTGAAGATAAAACATCATCAAACAAATAGTGAAAAGCTGTGTGAAGCCATGCCAAAATAGATGATGGCTTTTCACGGGTAACAATTATTCAAGTTCAACTGTATTTGACCTGCTGATCAGTCATGGCAAGAATTTGTGAGATCTACATATTGATAAATCTACATATTGATATTCAATGAATCTTAGGTGTAAATTAGGAGTTATGCAAACACCATGCCACACTTTTCTGATCTATGTTCATCAAAACGTTTGGAATGATCCAACTGAATACTTTGAGATAGACGTAAATGAATTATTGATACTGTTGCGATAAGATTTATCACAACACCGTCGCTGTCAGCTGCACCAGCAGTCAATGTGACAGTAGCCGCGACTCATGCAGCAGCGATGGGGCTTAGACCACGAAGGGGATAAAAGGGCTGCGCAAGCCATCATAAGGGCTCTTCGCGATAAGTTGGCGTGATAATTAGGTCGGAATAAAAGCACTAATTTTGTGGTTCTTTCTCCAGAAAGCTCCGACAAAACATATTTCAAATATCACAACCAACAGATACCATTGCCGAAAACATTTGACGAAACAAAATATTTTATTTGTGTAAAATGGCTAATGAACTTCATATCTGCAAATAGTTCATGTACAAGAAACCTGAACAATAACTGGGATGACAATCGAAACATTTTTACGTTTTTGTTTTTTTTTCGATTTAATACATTGGTCCTGCACAAGTTTCACAAAGTTCACGATATGCAGATTTTGAGCCTCCAAGTGCAAACATTTTCCAGATAGTTGGCATCAGCATGATTATTCCGTCGGGAACTGTCAGTTTTCTCGACGCTGTCCCGTACAATAGGAAAACAACACTTTGAAAATAGGGAAAACATGACTAGCCTCGTCGTTTTGTTTTCGCGCAGAGTCTCGACGCGTAAGTGGTGCCGTTTTGAGCCGTTTTGTGCCAGCCAGCCATAGTACAATTTAGGCAGACATTTGAATCCTTTATAGAACGAGACTGTTCAACAAACTAATTCTTATAGTAGAATACCGATAATAAAGCCGGTTTTAACTTTACCATCAACAACGTGTTTGCTTAAAAAAAATGAATATAATATTCTTTTAAATGCATATTGTATGGAAGCTTCTTGTTTACCAGTTTCTAAAAGTATTCACATCAGTCAAGACCTAAGCCATAACTAACTTATTGAAAATAATGTGATCAGTATAATATCAACGTAAAATATTTTAAATCTTAAATGACATTAAGTTTTATTGCGACATTTTGAAATGACATAAATTTAATTTTTCGTTCAAGTATTACCAGGGAATGGTTCGACTTGAACGGAATATTTACTGTCAGTAAACTGTTAGTCGTCCTATACATGGCGGTTAATATATTAAACTATGTGAAATTTTCGTAGTCAGATTCATATATGCTGACTGAAAGGAAATGCTAAGCTGATAGTAGCTATACCAACAAATCCTTGTAAATCAGATTATAAATACTTTTGAGTTTGGGTAATGAGTTTCGTTGTATAATAAAAAGAATTTAAATATATTCATGTTGGCTTTGAGTAACATAAATAATACAAAAACATATATGGATACAATCTCGTCAATAATTTAAGACGAAAATTGAAACATTCATGGATTGATCGTATAATGAATACGACCAATCCATTATTAATTTGCACATTAATAATATACGCATGTAACCATTCTAAGGCATTTATGGAAAGGACTGAGAGTTAAAAAAAGAACATCAAAATTTATTTTACTTAAACTTATACCACATTTACCCAACTTAAAACAAATAAAATATATTAGCCAAGCTAGGTTAGAATACGTCATTACCAACACGGTCAATTTGAAAATCCTTGTCACTGCCATCTAGTGGCGTGCGCAAGTGAATGCGCGGCTAATTTAGCAATAACCGATTCATCAAAGACACAGCTTTGCATACAATGCGGCTATTTAATAATGTCGCTCGCTTCCAGCTCGAATTCTGCTCGAAGTCACTCAGCGCCGCTCTCGTGAGAGGGGGGGGACATCATACTTTGTTTTTACCCAACTTCATTTTTGACATAAAAGACAAATTAATTTTTAATACGGCTAAAAAATAAAAATGAATAATGTTTTTCTTTCGCTCATAGAATTTTCTCAATCATAACATTACCGGGCCCTGTAAACGGGCACTGTAACCTGGCCCTGTAAACGGGCCCTGCAACTGGGACCTATCAACGGGCCCTGTATCCGGGACCTGTAAACGGGCCCAGTAATCGGGTCCTGTAAACGGGCACTGTAACCGGGTCCTATACCTGGGTCCTGTAACTGGGCCGCGTAACCGGGCCGTTTTACCTAGTAGGGTCAAAAAAAGTCTCGTAAGCCCTTAACGGGGCATGCATGACCAACAAGGTCGTTACACCAAGAAGAATCATTACGACTAGATCATGCATACCACAGTTGCGAATCAACATACCATAGTACTTTCTTTGGATCGAACAAACTGACATAGTTTTGTTCGCAGTAGACTGGGTTTTTAGTCAAAAGAGATACTTACGAAAGATTGAAAGGAGAAAACATCTAGTAATTCTTGTGTAGCGGTTTTGATGCGTTGAACAATATTTCATTCTGCACAATGGATAATTCTACTAAGCAAACAATAGAAATTTGCGATTTACCAGATGAAGTGAGTTTATTTTATGCTAATAACACAGTTCGTTGTTTTAAATACTTTTTTTTGTTTTGTAGATTCTTGGAATCATTTTCGACTACTTGACCGTGTCTGAGTTAAAAACTGCCAGCTTGATGTGCTTTCAGTGGTCGCAGTTGGTATTTTCTGGACGCGGACTAGATCGCGTGCGCTTTTATGTAGCGAACGATTATGTAAAACGTGGCTCATTAAACGTACTCAGAAGAAGTCAAAGACGGTATCGCCATATTCGGTTCAGTGCCAGCAATAGAGGCACTTGCGAGAAATTCGTTACCATTTTACAGCGTTTCGAAAGATTTTTAGTGAGCTTAGATTTAGAGTGGAACAATGAAGTGTCGCTAATCAAGCGCATCCGACTGGAGGTTCCAACTTTGAAGGCTCTTTCATTGAACCAGCTTGAAGATATGGAAGTGCGTACAAACGGTTTTAGACAGTTGGCGGAGTTAAAACAACTTTCTGTACGGGAAATAAGGTTTAATAGCACAACGCTATTGACTGCGATTGATTTCTGTACCATCGCTCCAAACCTCCAGGCAATCCAGATGGTGTGTGATACAGAAAGCACTCTAACCTTATACAGGCACTTCAGATATCAACTGAAATCGGTGGATGTAGTTCTTAGGAACAATGAACTTACGTATTCGTTTTGTGAAATCGTTTTTCCGAAGCTTTTAGAAATCAAGGTTGTTGTTTTTGGTTTTGTTGATGGCTTTATCTTGAATGGGAATTGTGGTTTTATGTCTGGTTTATTGTTGAACTTACGTCGTTTCGGAAGGCAAAAGTACGTAAATACACTATGGCCGAAGCAGTAAAGTTAGAGATCGCGGAGAAAAGTAATAAGCTAAGCGCAAGCCAAAGAGTTGCGATCGGCCAGTCGACGAGAGCAGACGTGCTTTTGGATGCTCCGCAGCTAACAAGTGGGAACTTGCGTGTGTGTGTGCGTGTGAGTGTGAGCACTGGTGGAGTGATCTACAGAAGGTGCAGAGCGAGAGCAACGTGTACCGGCAAGTGACAGTAGTGCATTGGGACAAGAGAGTAGAGATTTGGGACGAGACGATGGGAGGCCGAGATACGGAGGTACCTAACGGTAAAGTAACGGTGAAATAACGGCTTTTGACTCCTGTGTAGCAGCGTGGGCCAGAGCGCGTCGGTGCGGGTGAGCTTGGTACCACGAACCAGAAGATGCGAGCTTCGACCCGTTTGGCCGAAAAGCGACAGGGTAATCCCCCGCCCAGCCGCCTGCCAACGCGTTCCTCACGAGCGACCAACAAAACGATGGTTTTGGGATCGTTGCCCAACGCAGGTGCTAGGGACGCCGGGGATTTGGCCACACCACCACCAACGCCGTCAGGCGAAGGGGCTCCGGGGGGCCCAGAGGCAGTGCCGTTGCCGAAGCCTACGCTCTCCGCTGCCCCCAGTAGCGTAGACCCTTCTATAGTGCTTCTCACTGAGAGAGTGACGAAGCTAAGCGAGAGGCTGGAGCACCTGGCCTCCGAGCTTGAACGAGAGCGCAGACTACGACAGGAGCTGGAGAGACAGCTTCGAAAAGGTAATAAGAGAGGCACGGCTGAGCGGCAAGGTCAGCAGCAGCAGCAGCAGCAGCAGCAGCAGCAGCAGCAGCAGCATCCGGACCAGCAGCAGCAGCAACCGGAGCATCCGGACCAGCAGCAGCAGCAACCGGAGCAGCAGCAGCAGCATCCGGACCAGCAGCAGCAGCATCCGGAGCAGCAGACGGCCCCCAAGCGCGGCCAACATGCCTGGCAGCTGGTTGAAAACCGAAAAAATGGAAGTGCTAAAAACAAAGGGGAGAAAATAAAGGTTCCCCGCGTTCACGCTAGACCAGATGCCATCCTGGTCAAGATCGCCGAAGGAAGAAGCTACAAGGAGGTGCTAACAGCCCTTCGCACTGACCCCAGGCTAAAACAGGTAGGAGAGGCCAGCAAGCGAGTTCGGCGGACGGGCGAGCACATGCTAGTGGAACTGACCAGGGAGAGCTCGAGGGACTCCACGGTATTGGCGGAGAGAATGGAAGCTTCGCTTGAGGGAAAGGCGACTGTGACCACCCTTAGAC
Organism: Anopheles coustani; assembly: GCF_943734705.1. Lineage (NCBI taxonomy): Eukaryota > Metazoa > Arthropoda > Insecta > Diptera > Culicidae > Anopheles > Anopheles coustani. The sequence continues at coordinate 229,347 of NW_026525417.1, read as the reverse complement.
AAACCGTCACGGTCGTAATCCGCAACGTAGACGAGGTGGCAACGCGTGAGGAGATCCGCGATGCACTCGAAGAGCAACAGCGCGTCAACATCAGCGCGTCGGCGGTTCGTTTGGGAGCGGTACACCGGGGTCTTCGCAAGGCGTTTATCCGGGTGGCAGCAACCGAGGCGACCACCTTACTAGAGAAAAGGCTGCGTATCGGATGGACGTCCTGCACGATAGCAGAGGACACCGAGTCCAAGAAGTGCTTTAGATGCTTCCACAGTGGACACATCCAACGTCACTGCGAAGGACCGGACCGATCGGGTCTTTGCATGATCTGTGGCAACGAGGGTCACAAAGCAGCCCAGTGCTCGAGCGAGCGTCGCTGCTTGGATTGCGGGGTCGAGTCGGGATCGGATCATGTTACCGGCCACGTTCGATGCCCTAAGCGCTCCAGTTTCAACAAAAAACGAGTATGAAACACCTGCAGATTAATATCAACCATTGCCAAGCCGCCCAGCAACTAATTTATCAGACGGCTCTGCAGAAAAACTGTGAGGTTATATTAGTGTCGGATCCATACAAAGTCCCGCGCGAAAATGCCAACTGGGTGGTTGATGTGGGTGACAGAGCTGCAATCCTCGTACTGGGAAGATACCCAGTCCAAGAAGTAATATCCACACAACACCAAGGATGCGCTGCAGCAGTGATAAACGGCACTCTCTACGTGAGTTGCTACGCACCACCCAGTTTTTCTCCGGAGGATTATGAGGCCTTGATTGCTCACGTTGAGGCGTTGGTCGTCGGGCGCAGCAGGGTAGTAGTTGCGGGTGACTTCAACGCATGGTCCACCAGCTGGGGAAGCAGAGCAACCAATAGAAGAGAAGAAAAGCTAGAAGAGGCAATGGAGAGTGCGGGGATGCTGTTGCTGAATGTCGGAACTAGTCCCACCTTCAGCAGGAACGGAGGGGAGTCGGTAATCGATGTAACCTTTTGCAGTCCATCCATGATGCGCGGGGCAAAATGGGAAGTTGGAGACGACCACATGCAGAGTGACCACTTCCCAGTGTTCTTCGAAGTGGGAATGATTCCCAACAATGGACAGCGACGACCGCAGCACCTAACAAGAGAACGCTCACTACTGCCAGCTAGGGCATGGAAAACCACCTTCTTCGAAAAGGAAGTCTTTGCAGAGGCACTACATGCGGAGGACATCTACGGCCAGGACCTGCGGGCAGAGCAATTAACCAGAGCGGTATCTAATGCCTGTGACGCGACCATGCCACGTCGCTCTACGGCAAGGGGTCCCAGGAAGGCTTTTTGGTGGAACGAGGACCTAGACAACAAAAGGGACCGTTGCAACAGAGCTCGCAGGGTACTAAAAAGAGCTGGAACTCTCGATCGGATGGACCCCAGGTTGGTGGAATACCGGACAGCAAAGAAGGAGCTAGCGATAGCAATCGAGGCGACCAGACAACAATGCTTCGAAGAACTATGCGCAGAGGCCGATGTAAACCCGTGGGGATCTGCCTATCAGGTCGTAATGCGTCGGATGAGATGCCCACGAACTGCTCCAGAGAGGTGTCCCGAAAAACTCCGCCGGATAGTGGACACACTCTTTCCACATCATCAACAGCAAACATGGCCGCTCCCTCGACTGGAACCGGTCGCTGAGGTTGCGGAGATTCCTACAATCACGGAACAGGAGCTCTTGTCGATCGTAGACCGATGGGTGTCGCGCAAGGCGCCGGGACTCGACGGCATCCCAAATGTTGCTGCAGCTGAGACAGTACGATCCCAACCGGCAGCGGTGAGAGCTATGCTTCAAAAATACCTGGAAGAGGGTCGGTTTCCGGACGTTTGGAAACAGCAAAGGTTGGTTCTCATACCAAAAGCAGGCAAACCACCGAACGACCCAAGCGCATATAGACCAATATGTTTGCTGGACGCGTTCGGAAAGCTCTACGAACGAGTTATCACCAACAGGCTCACGGAGTATTCGGAAGGGGCGAACGGACTGTCGGGACTGCAGTACGGGTTTCGTCGAAAGCGTTCCACAATCGACGCCATCCGTTACGTCATCGAACAGGCGAGACCACACCGCAATCGGTACCGGTATGGCGGACGCTTCTTTGGGCTTATAACTCTGGACGTACGAAACGCCTTTAATAGCGCCAGCTGGGAAGCGATAGCCTCGGCGTTGAGGAGATTGCAAGTCCCCGGCTACCTCTACAGAGTCATCGGAGACTACTTCTCCAACAGGCTCCTCCTCTATGAGACCAACGAGGGAGTAGAGAGACGCGGCATCACGGCGGGGGTTCCACAGGGTTCTGTCTTAGGACCAATACTGTGGAATATAATGTATGATGGCGTTCTTCGGCTGGACCTTCCTCAAGGTTGCGGCATCGTGGGTTTTGCGGACGACATAGTACTTACGGTCGTAGCAGATAACATCCCGATGCTAAACACTACGGCAGAAGTGGCAGTCCATGCAATACAACAGTGGATGTCAAGTGTAAAGCTTCGATTGGCGCTACAAAAGACGGAGCTCCTGGTCTTCCACAGCCAGCACAGGAGCTTGCATGAGCTGGCCAAAATATCCGTCGAGGGTGTTGATGTCCTAGAGCAGCCTGCGATTCGGTATCTTGGAGTTACCTTGGACACCAAGATAACGTTCAAACAACATCTAGAAACCGCAGCAAAGAAAGCAACCTCGGCCTTCCAGTCTCTCAACAGAATCATCAGCAGCAGAAGAGCCCCACGCAGCAGCATTAAGAGAATCCTGGTCAGCGTGGTAGAGAGTATCATCCGATACGGCGCCCCGGTGTGGCAAGAATGCTTAAGATACGACTCGTACCGAGCAATACTGCAGAGAGCGCACAAGCCTGCGGTAAACAAGGTCGCGTGTGCCTTCAGCAACGTTTCTTACGAGGCAGCATGCGTCATTGCGGGGGTGGTGCCAATACATCTGGTAATCCGCGAGGATGCCCGTTGCTACGAACTGCGGAACAGCGGGAGAGATCCGAAGGAAGTTCGGAGAGAAATGAAGGCGGAGACGATGATACTCTGGCAGGAACAATGGGAGGCTGCTGGGCACGGACATCATACCCGCGAATGCATCCCAGATATCTCCAGATGGACAACAAGGAAGCACGGAGAGATCAACCGACACCTAACGCAGGTGCTGACGGGGTTTGGTTTTCTCCGCGCCTACCAACACCGGGTCGATAACGCTGAGTCACCAACATGCCCAGCATGCCCAGCAGAACAAGAGACAGCAGACCACGTGCTTCGCATCTGCCCTCGGTTCAACGCGGAAAGACGGCCTCTCCAACGGCCCGATGGATCATATCCAACACTACGAGAATTATGCGACGACATGTGTGCGAGTGAGGATGTGTGGCAGGCAGCCTGCTCCACCAGTAAAAGCATTATGACGAATCTGCAGCGGATGTGGAACTACGAAAGCCCCATGCCAGCCAGGAGACGACAGCGACAACGATAAAGAGATGCACGTTAAAACGAGCCATGATGCCATGCATCACCCAAGGCGAGATGTACCAACATCACCCCCACCCATGCCATATCAGTTAAGACGGGATCTGGGTGGAGCCAGGGTTTAGAGGCCGGGGTTAGGTTTTAGTCCGTAGAAATCAGACACTCCCCACCTGTCGTGCCAGGTGGGCGCCTTTTGAAGGTTTCCTCCCCGAAAACAAAAAAAAAAAAAAAAAAAAAAGCGCAAGCCAAAATGAACTGTTAGAGGCCTTGCCACCAGCGTTGGAAACAATAGGATCCTTCGAGGCGACCGGCAAGGAAAGTGAAAGCAATCCTGGCCCATCGAATTCCGCGGCATTATTGCAGGAAGAAATCGAAACGCTTCGCCGGCAGGTGGAAGGCTGGAAGGAACTGTATCAATCTACCCGGATATTGATAAAGGATAAGGATGCCGAAATTGCGCAGCTTTTGCTATCAACAGGGTGTCCACTCAGATTATGATTTCAAATTCCCGGTTTTTTCCCGGTTTTCCAGGTTTTTTCCCAGCTTTTCCCGGTTTTTTCTAGTTTATGCAGGTTCACTACATTTCGATTGCTTATAGTAGATAAACTTGGCTGTTATATGTCTCTATGGTTTTTTAGGTAGGTCAAAACTGCATGTAAGTTATGTGTTAAAGAATACTTTAAGGAAATAACTTTAAAATTTTCAAAAACAAAAACTATTGAAAAACCGAAGGAAAACAGGGACAACACATACGGTTTGGGATTATAGAGCATCGTAAACTGAACTTTCATTGCAACAACACACATTGCTTGAGCGTATATATTTTAAAAGAAAATCCTTATAAAAATGTTAAAGAACAACTTCATTAATGATTCAATTTTTAATTCGGCTCAAAATTAGAAACGAAAAATGTTTTTCCTTCGCTCATAGAATTTGCTTAATCATAACATTTTTCAACAAAAGAAGGGAGATGTAGCATACCTGTTGTACATCTTCTAATATTTCTATCAAAAGACACGTTCATAAACACGTCGATACAAATGATTCACGTTATCAAAATTTTATGCAAACACACCAACAACTCAAATGAGCTACATTTCACCAAGAATAAAAACTGATCAGCACACTCGTCTAGCGAATGCCGCAATACAATGAGATCCCATACCAAAACAACCAATACACCAGCTAGAGAGTGGTTAACAGTTAAAGGTAAAACAAAAACCTTTATCCATATCAAACCATTGCTGACAAATAGAATGAAACATACATAATTATTTCCGTATATCTGCAAGCATATAAATCGATCAGATCACATCCGAAAAGTACATCCATAGTGACACATTCATAACAAGTGAAGCAAGAGATTGCACCGCGTGCGATCGTCCCGAAACAAGCAACCTTATAAACTCAACAGGATAAAGGATCTCATCAGGAAATATTGGTAGAAGGACAGGAGTTTGCAATTGAAATTTCAAAGGACGGATTTGAACGCTGTGAATATTTTCGTACAATATCATAGGAAGCGATTAGCTTTTCAGCTAGTAGATTTACTAGATTTAAAGTAACTGTTTTGGCTACTATCTGAAGCATATACAAAGACATTTGGTTGCTTTGCCATTTCATATCGAGTGTTTAAACAGATGATCAATGCATTTACAATTTCAACTGGAAATCCCCGTTACCATGTTACCAATGTTAACCCTCGATGCGTTTGTCTTTCGTACACATTGCTTCCGTGGCGACAAAATCATCATGCTTTCTCGCTTTGCCTCTACGACGGCACCACTGGAAGAAACGAAAACGCAATACGGATACAGTGGACCTTCAAACAGTTGACAACAAATGTCGCCCTTAACAATTGAAATGTAGTGACAATTTTACATGAAAATATAACTACGCTACGAGAATAAAATATGTAAATCTCAAAAAAATATTATGTGAAAATTATTCCCGGTTTTTTCGGCGAAATTCCCGGTTTTCCCGGTTTTTTCCCGGTAAAATTGAATTCAAGGTTGATTCCCGGTTTTCCCGGTTTTCCCGGTTGAGTGGCCACCCTGTATCTAGGACCGAACTAAACTGCATAAAAAGCAACCTTCCATTTTTAATAAATGGGCTAAACTGGTAGCATGTTGTAGATATGAAGGGTGAATTTTTGGGAACCACAAATAAATATATGTAATGAATTTTTAAATTTATGAATCATATACAATATTTTCGAAAATACCCTCAAGTATCATTACTGAAAATTTCAAATCGATCCGACATCGCAATAAAAAGATATGAGGTCTAAAGTACAGGCAAACGGAATCTCCCATACAAATGTATAGACAACACGGGTTGACCGGTTGTACGAGTAAGGGGTGTCAACCAAATAATGCAAAACAAATTGTTTAAATTCATTTTAAAAAAATGTTAGTTCAGCAAAACGAAAGAAAATTATTTGTTCTAGTCATTCTGAAAGTTTCATGCCGATACGACAATCCAATCAAAAGTTATTTGAAAATAAAACTCCAAAACTACCCGGGTAGACGATTGAACGGATGCTCAAAGAGCAGCAAAAATTTTCCCCATACAATGCGGGAACGACCGTTCCCGCGTATAACAGTTTAACTCTGGCGTAGAACAGAAAACGAACATTTTAAAAAAAAATTGACAGTTAAACGTAAACAAACTACGGGAACGACACTTCCCCGGAATAGGGCCGAATATTTATGCAAAGTAGTCATTCGGCCCTATTCCGGGGAACGGTCGTTCCCGGGAAGGGTCGTTCCCGACGATTTTGACAATATAACAGTAAGCGTTATAGTAGGCGGCATTTTTGCAGCTGAGATCAATCGTGTCGTTTGTTTACTGTAGTTTGTTTACTTTTGAATTGTGATTTGTGAGAGTGCACTTGCGCAAAATATGAAATTTGTTCATTTTCCCATTATAAATGATGCTGAAAACATTAGAAAATTAAATGTGTACCACCAAAAGCTTGGTAAACCTTCAAGTGTTACCTACGTTAACGTTCAACCGGTCTTCCCAGAGAATTCGTGTTCCAGTACCTCTGACAAAATATCTTTCTATTGAGATGTCGGAGCGATTTGAGATCTTAAGTGAAGATACTTGGGGATGTATTTCAAAATATAGTGTATGAGTCTCAAATTTAAAAATTCATTACGTATATTTGTTTTCGGTTCCAAAAACTTTCACCCTTCACATCTAAAACCAAGTTGTGTGCCTAAGAATACGCTCATCACACCCCGTTCCGTCGTGACAAGTTAAGCGCTTCGTGGGGCCAACAGTGTCCTTTTCCGTAAGCCAGCGTCGGTATGCTCAGACCGACAGAGCCCGTAAGGTAGGCCGGCGTTTCTACGAATCGCTGGCAGAACGGAAATGCAATTTGCGCATAGCGGCTAGGTCGTTTGACTGACTACCCCACAATCTGTTGATGGCGAAACTCGAACGATTCGGTGTTGGCGATCCATTGCTATCGTATTGCCAATTGTAATCCTTCCTCTCAGGTCGCTCCTATAGGGTGAGAGTGCCAAATCATTTCTCTTTTCTCTTTATGTCCTTCAGGGGAGCGTCCTGAGTCCTCTCCTATTTTCCATCTTCTTCAACGATTGCGAGGGTGTCCTTCCTGGTGATGGGTACTACCTATATGCCGATGGTGTTAAGATTTTCTTTCTTGTCTCCACCCTCCTTGACTGCCATTCTTTCCAAAGATCCTTCAATGACTTTTGCACCGTGCACCGTAAACGGCCTAGTGCTCTATCCACAAAAATGTATCATTCGGACGCATTCATGATTCGATCTATTTCGATTACTTTGTGGGAATCCTTTGTGGGAATCCACTTACGAGGGTATCTGCGGTGAAGGATCTTAGGGTGTGGCTGGATGACCGACTCACCTTCTTTGACCACATCAATTCAATAGGGGATGGAGCGATCAGGACACTTGGCCTTATAACGCGCATGTCAGCAGAACTACGGGACCCTTTTTGTTTCGGGGCGCTGCACTGCTGTTGGGTCCGCCCAATATTCGAATACTCTTGTGTTGTGTGGTCCCCTGCGGGGGTTACAGCAATGAACAGGCCGGAAAGTGTGCAGCGCAAGTTTACTCGCCTTGCTACGAGACGTTTTGTCAACGACTCTGCATTTCCTATTCCCCCCTATCCGTCGCGTTGCATTTGCTCGGACTTCAAACTATTCAGCAAAAACATGTGGCCACCCAATCCTTGTTCCTCGCGAACCTCCTCCTCCATGACCTTGATGCTCCTCTCCTTCTATCTTCCTTACCCTTTTACATCCCTTCGCGTCATCTTCGTGATAGACCACCTTTCCTGCCATCCACTAGCCGGACAAGTTCTGACCAGAACGATCCATTGCATCGGTCGCTATCGACCTTCAATGCAGTGAGCGCTCTATTTGACTTCAATATCACTGAAGCGACCCAGCTTGTCCAACAGCTAGCCCCAACCGTCTTCCACCTCAAGCCACCAACCGCCAGCCAAGATCGCCAACAAACATCGACGTCAGCAGAGAGAACACTCCGCAACCACGGAAGCTCGCCGGGCATGACACATCGCGAACGCGCGCGGCGAAAGCGCAAACATCGCGTCAGCAGAACCTAGCCAAGGTCGAAAACCGCCAGCAAACATCGCGTCAGCAGAACACAGCCAAGGTCTGAACCCGCACAGCTCGCATGGCTCATCGTGCCGAAAAACCATTGTCAGCAGAATTCAGCGGCGCACCTACGACAACGTCACCTAACGGTAGGATCGCGTAACAATGACAACTTTACTTGATCTTGACCTGGTTATGAGTTGTGTACAGCGGAAGAAGAAATGTTGATCGCGGAAGTTAAGATGTTGTTCAACCCAAGCACAGCTGATGACAAAGCATCGCAGAAGCATCGCGGAAACCGAGGAATGTTTTCCATTCTGGAATGCGGATAACGAAGCGGCGAAGTTGAGGCTTAGGCGAGGTGATGACCAAGGGAAGAGGGCGGAGAGCTGATGGGACAACAGGGATGATTTTAGTATGTAAGAACAATCAACTGTTAAATAAAGGTTCGCAATTTTGACCTGGAGGTGCCAGGAGTAAGATCAACTCGCGCGTCGCGTTTCATTTGAGGTCTTTTGAGTCCGCTAGTTCGTCGTTTAAATTCCACGAAGTTTAAGTTTAAGTTCCACGAAGTTTAAGTTGAAAGTCGTTAGGAGCCATTCTGCCTGGCCGCTCGACTTTCGTTTCAAATGGTGACAGCGGTGGGATAAAAATCTCAGTATCATTCAGTAGTTACCCGGTGGGTTACGAAGGTGATGCAAGTGTAGGGAAGTAAGTTGAGTGTAAGTTTAGAGACATTGAGTGTAAGTTTAGTGACAATAAGTGATACAAAATAAGTGGCAAACAATAAAATAAAGTGACAATAAAGTGTAGCGAATAGCAAACAAAGGACTGAACCAGCATACAGCAGCTAGCCGACATCGGAACAACGGACGTCGGGACCTAAGAGAACCAGCGGACATCAGCGCGAATCAACCACGGATGATTCCTACCGGAATGAAGACGACGCTACTGGTCACCTGGTGAGTGAAGTGATACCGTCTTACTTCTGGCGAATTGCGAACCATTAGCATTAGTTCATTTTTTTCGTGTCCTTCGATGACCGACAGACAGCTTCGCAGCCATCAGCTGAAAGAAGCCGAGAGGTCAGGTAGTCTCAATAATTTAGAGATACCTTCCCACTTGACGAAAGTGAAAGTGCAGGAGATCAGTGTCACCCGCGCGCCCAGTCTAGGAGACCTCGGGGAACGTGGAGTGAATCAATTTTGTGCAAGCACACCCCAGCACAACAGGGATAAGGAACTGCAGGGACAAAGAGAGTTGAAACATCAAGCCAACATCCAGCGAGCAAAAAGGGAATTTTTACGAGACAGTCTGTCGCTCAACCGCACTTTGCGAAACTTAAAGATGAGTGAATCCAAAGACGCTACGATTGTAAGTGTGATGGCACTTATCCCTGAGTTTCGAGGCTCAGTGGACGAGCTTGAGCAGTTCGTTCGGATAGTTGACCGTGTCCACGATCGCAAGATTGTGGAGGAGGATGAGCTATTGGATATAGTTCTCTCCAAACTAAGGGGTGAAGCGGTAGGCCATTGCCATCGCCTCAAAGCAGAGACATGGGACGACATGAAGGACCTGCTCGCCGATGAGTTTGGATTAAAGTACACAGTGGAAACGATATTCCACCGCACAGAAGCGTTGTGTCAAAAGTCACACGAGACCTTCAAGAAATACCGAGATAGGGCCCGAAAAATTGTGGAGATGGTCAAGGCATACGCCCCAGACAATGAATCGTTATTGGAATATGCTTGTCGGCATATAAAAGACCATTTCGTGACAGGACTGATCGACCCGAATTTGAAAGTGTTAGCACTCACTCAAAACGGGCTCGATCTAGAAGCACTCATGTCCTATTTGGAAGACGTCTACGAGAATTCCGATCGTGTGGCGGAAGCGACTAGGCGACTGCGAGCCGCACAGGCCCCTCAAGCACCGTTTAACAACGGAAGCAATCCGAACGCGTGGTTCAGCAATCCGTATGAGGGAGGCCAAATGAACCCGGTTGGATGGCCCCAATACCCTCCAGGCTGGTTCCAATACCCGCACGGGGGTATGCAAAACCCTCAGGGGTGGCAGCCAAACAGCTGGCCACAAAACTTGCAACGTCAACACTATGAAGGAGGGCACCACAATGGGCCAGGTCAGGTTCACCATGACAACCAAGGGTACGGAACATGGGGGCCACAAAACGGATACGCAAACCCACAAGGTGGTAACTGGTCGCAACCGAATAACCACAATGGGAATCAAGGGCGCCACAATAACCGAGGGCCCAGGCAGCAGAATCATAACCAGGGAAACGGTCCAAAAAACTAATATGTGGGGAGTCAAATTTCCTACCACGATTCCCCGACCTGCGCAATATTGTAAGTAAAATAGATGCGATTCATATCTCCTCACGAACATGCCCTTGCAAGACATCAGATACCGAAATTGTGCACCCAATAACAGTTTAAGACGGACAAGTTTTTGCCATTATAACGACACAAGCGCATCCCCGCAGACATGATACGAGGTTTCTTGTGGATACAGGGGCCACGGTAAACTTGCTGGAATATAGGGAAGCCCAAAGGCTGGGGATAACACAATTAGATATTTCCGGTCACAAACCGCTATTCGGCATAACAGGGAACCAGCTAGCAGTTGTAGGAGTATGTACCTTAGATTTACATGTGGGAGGCCACATATGCCCCACTAGATTTCATGTATGGACGGGGGGAAACGGCCCACCCGGGTTATTAGGAATGGAGTTCTTCCAGTTGTACAGAGCGGAGATAAGTATGAAAACAAACCAACTGCACCTAACATGTGGAGTTCGTAGCTGCTCTGACGGAAACGGAGAGAAATTAGGAAGTAAGAAGGGTCATAGGGCTAAGAGAAAGAAAGTGGAACCTGAGCAGATATATTACGTAGAGGAGGACGCACCCTTAATGCCCGAAGCATATTACTCATGTGACGATAGTCTGGATAAAGATGAGGATTATGACCTCGTGGAATACAAAAAATTGAAACCAATCGAGGGGGAGGAGCGTATAAAGACACCAATCGAAACAATGAGTATCGATACCAAGGCAGAGGGAATGGAGCAACTCATACGAGAGTTCAACGATGTTTTCTTCCTAGAGGGCGATAAATTCCCCTGCACCACGGAGGAAGTACATGAAATAGAGACAAGCACGAACGTTCCGATCAACACAAGACAATACAGATATCCAGAAGACACAAAGGCACAGTTGAGGGAAATGACCGACGAAATGTTGAAGCAGGGAATTATACGGCCCAGCAAGAGTCCTTGGAATGCCCCGGTCATGACCATCCCGAAGAAGAAGGATGCGGACGGAACACTACGGTACCGAATAGTAGTGGATTATCGGGATCTCAACAAGGTCACGATACGCTTTGTATATCCGATTCCATTTATAAACGATTTGTTGGATTCATTCGGGGATAGCAAATACTTCACTACGTTAGATTTAAAGTCAGGGTTTTATCAGGTCCCACTAAACCCCAGAGACTCGCCTAAAACGGCCTTCTCAACTCCGACGGGACATTACGAGTACGTCCGTATGCCAATGGGACTGAGGAATAGTCCTTCCACCTTCCAACGACTAATGAATAACGTGCTGTACGACATAGAAGGAGTAAGGGCAGTAGTTTATTTGGATGACATCGTAGTATACGGTCGCACCATAGAGGAACATAACGAGCATCTGCGTAAAGTGCTTATAGGACTCCGTAAAAATGGGTTAACACTTGAACCGAAAAAATGCCAAATTTTAAGGGAAGAGGTACGGTATTTGGGTCACCGACTCAACCAACACGGAATACAGCCACTCCGGGAGGCGGTAAAAGTCATAGAAGATATAAAGGCACCCACCTCGATCCATGATATACGATCCTTCTTAGGGACGATCAATTTCTACGCCAAGTTCATTGAAAATGTAGCCGCGTTGAGGAAACCACTGAATGACCTGCTGAAAAAGGGGGTGAAATTCTATTGGACACCGGCCTGTGACGAAGCTTTCAAACAACTCAAGCATGCGCTCACTACCGAACCCTTACTTGTCCGTCCTCAATACGACGACACTTTTGTTCTTACTACAGATGCCAGCGGATACGCGATTGGCGCAGTACTCTCTAACGAAAAGACAATAGATAGGCCGATAGCATTCGCCAGTAGGGGCCTGAGGGGAGCAGAGGTACGTTATCACACTATTGAGAAAGAACTTCTCGCAATAGTCTGGGCGTATAAGTATTTTAAACCGTATGTGTTCGCAAGGGGTCCGCGACAGCCGAGCGGTAGCGCCGGTTAGAAAATCGGCCCATGAGCGTCGGGGCTCACCACCTCGACGGCGTGGGTTCGAATCCCAACCGAGACCGGACCCTCCCCTGTACGAGAGGACCCTGTACCACGTACAACAGGGAAACAAGTCTCGTAAGCCCTTAACGGGCAGGCATGACCAAGAGGTCGTTACGCCAAGAAGAAGAAGTGTTCGCAAGAAGATTCATTGTGTACACCGACCACCGACCTCTAGTTTCCATATGGCGACTAAAAGAAACGTCCCCGACCTTGACACGCCTCCGCTTAAAGCTACAAGGTACAGAATGCGAAATTCGCTACAAAAAGGGAAAAGAAAATGTGGTGGCCGATTTTCTGTCCCGCTTACTTCCTTCGGAGGCACCAGAAAAGGTAACCAACAACACCGAGGCGGGGCTAATAGCAGTAACAACGCGAGGTCAGCAAAAAGCGCTTCATTCCACAAAACCAAGCGCAGGGGAAGACGGCGAAGGTACAGTGGATAAGAACCCCAAGGTCAGCGGAAACTTAGACCACACCGCAAACGAAAAGGGGGGAACGGACTCAACAGCTGATTCATATGGACACGTAACTGACCTTATGAATTTAGACGTCACAAACCCGGTAACGGACCAAATTGCTGACGAATCAGAAACCTTGTACACCGAATTCAAGCAATGCCATGCGCAACGAGACATCGACGTAAGAAGAATCAAGTTTCAAAAGACACCGGAAAACCAAGCTGGAGATGTCCGTATAGTCATCTTAAATAGCAGAACGGCTCATAGTGACTTGAGCAAGATTTGTGAGCTACCACACGGGTTGAAAGATTATACGCAAGACAATAGGTGGAATCGCATACGGATTTGTTTATTTAACCATGGTTTAATCTGCCGTCTAGCGTTCATTTTGGATGAACCGCGTTCATTTGTCATTCATTTGTGTCAAATTAAACCATGGTTTAAAACTAAACAAACGATTGTCACACACCCTACGGTTCTGCGGGTAAAAGTTTCGAGCAGTATAATAAACCATGGTTTCTGGCATCGCATACGCTCTGACTTCAGCGTTGACGATGGTTTATTTTATGATGTGTCTGGGGTAGTTGTTTAATAAACAAATCTTCCGCGCAAGATATTTTATTGCAAAACATCAATAGGGAAGTCGATATTTTTGTGAAACTAGGCAAAAGAATATACATTTTTAAAATTGGAGTGGATGAAAAAGCATTAATAAAAAAGTAAAAACACAAATAAATACCGGTTATGTCGCCGATGGGCAAACGAGTGTTTAGGATAGGACAAGTTATCGAACATCTTTTTTATATTTATTAGCTTATCGAAAAACACGTGAGTTTTTTTTAAACAGAGTTGGTTGGATTACGTGGCTTAACGAACTGAACCTTATCCGGTTGTATGAACGAAGGCAACAAATGGCGTATTCCACCTAATTTTTCTAATAAAAAGTGGAAGCGAAAAATTGAAAGATATGTACGTTATATATTTTAGCATTTATTTTTAATTTGAATGCAGTTTACAGTTGAGCCAAATGCCTTGCTTCGATACGAATCAGTCGTTATAATTTTCTACGATATGGAAATCCACTAGAATATTTTCTGTGGCATGAATTAGTGGCAGAAAATTTATTTTGCATTAATTCCCGTTGTAAACTGTCCCACCTCTTGCAATTAAACCAAAGTAAATGGCAGAATGGCCAATGTTTTTACGAATTACACTAGGTAAAAGATTTCACAGGTTTGTGTTTTCCATATCGTGTTGTTATTTTTTCATTAGTAGTTAATAAAAATGTACCAATGCCAAGAAAATAACTAGTGAAAATTTTAAACAATAAAGAAAAATAAAGAAGTTGTTTTTTTTTAATTAAAATTGATTTGAAAACGTTCAGAATAACATTTCAAATTGTTTGTCATCAAAGCGCAAAGTAGGCTTTGTATCAAAATTACATCCATTGGTTTAACATTTAACCATGGTCAATTGAAACAGTACGCGATACCAAATTCGAGCGGCTAAAGTAGACCATCGCTTAATTTAAGCCATGGTTAAAAATTAAACAAATTCGTATGCGATTCGACCTATAGTTTCAGTTTTTAAGGCTACGGCTGAATCTCTCTCAAATTATTAAATCTTTTATCAATTTGAACAGTGAAGAGGAAAATAATTCAAAAGTGTAACAATGCAGACTTTTGCTGGTAGCCCAAGGATTAAGAGCATTTCAAGTCAAACGGAAAAGATTAGATGGAAAGAAGACAGAAGCTAACATATTTTGCTAGGACTTTAAAGGTGAAAATTAACATTGACAAAGTAATATCATAGTATAACAATAAAAAAACCTTGATTATAGTGTGCATGACACAGCGAGAATAACTGAAATCGGTGGTTACTTATTCGATTTGGGGTTTTCATCACAGAGCTCCCTTAAGCACGACTGCCCCTTAACCACGAGGCCCCCCGCGGTTGCTCAGTCCGCTCATAGGTAGATCCGCCTCTGCAAAAGGGTCCGTTCCTGTTTAATTTTGGTCGGTTTTGCTAGCCAGACCTATTATACTGACTAACGACTCAGCCATGACAAAAAATCACACTTCGAGTTTTAAGTGCGTTCTCGCGTTTGTTGGGCCGATGACGCCCCTGGAAAGGAAAATTATCGTAGGCGACAAATACGTATGCTACAAGAAAAATTTGAAGTGATTGAAGACGCAATTCTACTAGCCAAATACGGGATACCAAGCAGCAAGATACTATCCCTACCAGATCTAAATTCAGTTTCCCAATTAGATTGATGCCCCGACGATGCTCGGTTAAGAACACTAACACTAGAACTACCGGACCAGTCATTTTGACTGTTCAGGTACTTTTTCAATCACATTTATTTCTTAACGCTGGTAGAATACCAAATGTTAATGCATAATTTTTACACATCTAATTGAATGTTAATTTTTATGTACTCAAAACTATTTTTTTTAATATTGAAAATAATTTGCGCTAAAGTTTCAAGTGTAAAAACCGCGGTAGTTCTAGTGCTAAAGAACTATGTATCTGTTTTTGTGTAACTACAACTACAAAAACAGATTCTTTCTGGTTCGATCCCATGGGAAGTCCTATACCGGGTGCCTCGCCCAAATAGACTTGCTCCCCACTTAGCAAATATAAAAAATCCACATCGTTTCCTGCTGTTGTTGCTCGGACCATTCCACGCTAGCAAAGCGCGTTTCTACGCGGTCGCAGTGGGGGGCAGTCAAGCATGATGTCATCTTTCCAGCATGTAGGTATATTGGTGTATATATGGCATCATATTGGTCACCCGCTTGCCTGAAATCCAATCGAAACAAAATCGTTTCCGTCCCTGACATAACGTACAAGTTGGCGATCTACACTAATAAGAAGAGTTTGGTGCCTAAGTGGTGTGAGTTGCGTGAGATTATCATACTAATTGCCGTTTTATTCAAATCAGTTTGAACAGGAAATGCTAAAAATAGTCGAACGCCACCCTGAAGAAATTCTTCGGAACGTAGCGATACGAAGGGCGATGTGTTTGTGTGTAGACAGTGGGATAAATTCCTTGCGGTGCGAGTTCGTTCCACATCATTATAAACAAACATGATGATGGCTTAAAAAAAGACGAAAGAAATCTTTACGTATCATGGAAGAATGCTTGAGTCCAATGCAACTGCGTGATAAGCTTCCATGAATTCACGTCACCATGCGCACGCGTAACCAGAAACCGTAGCATATGGAACCGAAGTTACGAGTCTGTTTTGCGGGATGGCTTTTTCAAGAAGTGATTTCATTTATTTCATTTTATTTCATCGTCCTCGTTTACAGAACTGAAGCGTTTTGGAGAACCGCTGCCCTGATGTACCGAGCTGCGTCCGCATATCTCCTAGTGTTCCGGGTGACCAGTCGGGGCGTGTTGTTGCATCGTCATATCTCACGGTGCGCCAGGTGTCCAATTGGCGCGTGTTGCTGCGTCGGCAGTCATCGGTCAATGGCTGGTTGGCTCAGGTTGCTGCTCTGCTTCGACGTCCGCACATTGAAAACATCACAAAGAGTACGATGTGGACGATGGACATCCCTGGCCACAGTAAATCATGCGCAAAGAGCATCGGAGGAGTTAAACTTAATATTTTATTACCTACCCTGCAAAAGAGAGAAGAAGATAATGGGAATATCGATGCGATATCGATCTTCTCCAACTGCGCCTGGAAAGACGTCACCTGTTTTCCCATTTCTTGTTCTCCTACTCTCCAATGCAAAATTATTCACTAACTGTCGAACATCCCCGTGGGAAAACAAAAATCATCGCGCATTACGTAAGTCGTTTGGATAAGATCGTTGAATGTGGATAGCAACACCACATGGTAGGGAGATGTAATGGAGAAAGTTGTCGCGCACTTTTAGGTACCTTCAATATGAAGTCATGAAAACTAATAACACACATAAATCATTCCTTTGCGCGGTCATCCCCCTTCCGGTGATGTGCGGCAGAAGACAAGTTCAAACGGTACAAGAAGCATCGGTTTCAACTCATGTCATCACGGTAAGATAGTTACAAGACTCTAACGATGACGCCCCGAACTTTCAACAATGGTACCGGAATGAATTCTTAACGAAGGTTCAACGATTATGCACGTTCTGTATTTGGTATATCATTTTGATGTTGTAGCATTAGGTAAAGATGCAGAGGAACGTGATCCCGTATACAAACTCCGCTAACTGAGTGGTTCCATTAGACAGTACGATTGAGCGAAGTGAGCACGTAAGCGAGATGAAATTTCTACCTTGAGCTTAGATAGCAATAACGAAGGTGAACGAGCGAAGCGAGCGTGAAAGTGAGATGCACAATTTCGACAATTTCTACCTTGAGCTTAGATAGCAATAGCACCGTTGAACGAGCGAATCGAGCGCCAAAGTGAGATGCACAATTTCGACGTTCCGGTTTTCCCACGCACTGTAAGGTTTCCCCACTTGCTGTTATTTTGCTAAGGATACTATGGATGCAGCATGGTAGGGGAAATTTTTCTTGCGCTGGACGAGTTTTTGGTAGTCGATGGTTACTTTGCCGAAATGAAAACGGCAAAGCGTGAACGTGCTACACAGTTTCATTCAAAGTTTGCAGTACGAAGGAAATGAAACGTTTTCGAGATTTTAGGGACAATTTTTTCGAACATTGCATGTATTCTTGGAAAAAGTGGTGCTGCAATGTAATGGAAATAACCAATGCAGAATAAAATTAAGCAGTAAACTACATTCATAAGTTTAGGCCCTGTAAACGGGCCCTGTAACCGGGATCTGTCAACGGGCCGACTTACCGGGCCCTGTGAACTGAGTCCTTTTACCGGGCCGTGGAACCGGGCCCTGTAAATTGGCCGTGTTACCGGCCCCTTTAACCGGGAACATTCAACGTGTCCTGTAAACGGGCCCTGTAAACGGGCACTGTAACTGGGACCCGTGCAATGGGTACTGTAACTGGCCCGTGTAACCGGGCCGTTTTACCTAGTAGTTTAAAAAAGAAGCAACAAACCACTATTAGAAGTAGAATTCTGGTTCAGACTGATTATGGTGGGTAGAAGTATAGCGCTTATATTCCATAGCATTACTAGAAGTCTAGAGTAGACAAAATGCAAACTAGTTGGGCTCGACAAACAAATTGGAATCAAAGTTCAACCATAAATTGCACCAGTCATCAGACCAGTTGAAAAGTTTCCTACGTCGGTGGGAATGTAAAAATAATGCTGAAGAGAGGTCGTGTTTGGATCTTTGGTTCAGCTTCACCTCAATAGTTTCCGATTACGGTTTGTCGGTCACGGATGAAGGTCAACCAAGGCATAGTTGTTAAAAATATCTTACACCTGCGCACGGTGGAAAAAAATATCCCCGTCTCTATTTCTTTCGTTTTTTACCGCTTTAGCAGGTGGTAATAGTTTACCCAGGATCTATCTTATCGTTATGAAAAATGCTGCCCTATAGCCATTTCCATTATTATGGCCACCAGAGCTACCTGCTTCAGGTACTTGACGTACGAGAGGGAACCATGAACTGTTGACCGTACAATTTCTGCATGCATTGAGCCGTGATATTACGAGCCAATATCTGTCCAACTTGCCTCTTCTACCTGATATTTTCAAATCGTTGTTATTTCCTTGTCTTAGTTTTACTTTGGCGTCCTCTTTCTAAACGAATGCAGCTGCGCACAAACTAGACTAGCTAAAAGTTTGTTTTCCTGTTCGCCCTTTTAAGACAAAAGACTTTCGAGAGAGAATTTTGCTACCAATTATAATCAGTGCGTTCAAAATGAAATCAAAACATTATTTAAATAAAAAAAAAATTTGTTCAACTCCATAGATTCTTTTAATTGAGCTTTTGATGATAATAAAGATTGGCATGCCTTTCCTCTAAAGCAGTCTGTGTCATACCCTTTGCAGGTAGTGGCACCGCAATCATGCGTACATTTTTCCGTGGTATTTACGGGTATGGGTTGTTGGGTAGACGATTGGGTACGCTCTTCGTGCGTGGAAGTTAGAAATAAATAATGGTAAATCGGACTCTGGAAAGGTAGTTGTCTTCATCAAACGCAACAAGGAGAATGTCTCCTAAGGGAACGAAAGGTTCGGCTCATCCGATAAATTCGTCTTCGCGTATCGAAAGTGAGCAAGCTCCGACTGCTGAGCTTCTTGGGATCATTCGCCATCGGACCCATGTTCTGGCAAAGGTAGAGCGCATGCAGCGTCTGCTGGACGAGAGTCAACTAAACGGATGTTCGCGGATTAAAGTGTTATCAAAAATGTTATCCTCACACTACAATGAGTACATTCAGTTGCACGGTATGATAGTGACGCGTGTTGAAGGTGATGTTGAGTTAGAGGAGCAAGAGAAAGTGTACATAGCATTCGAGAAACTCTACTGTGCTGTTGCCACTCATGCTGAGGATCTTTGGCAAAGTGCAAACGAGGATAAAAATATGCCACCCAATGAGCAATCAATCAATGGCAAAACCGTTCAACAGCAAAATCAAAAGCAACATAAAAAATCTGCTCAAGGCATGAAGAAACAGAAACCAAACCAAACTAAGGAAATGATACTGTTACATGAAAAAGATGCACAAAAAAATCAGAAGCAAAATGAAGAACTGGAGGAACAGAAGCATAAAGAAAGGCAAGAAATGAAGGAGGAAAAAACTGACCTAAGTCACGTCGAGCAACCAGGGTTAATACAGGGAAAAGATCCAAAAACGAATCACGGAGAGCAGCAGCACCAGCATCAAGAAGAGTTTGAGGAAACTGATCACGAACAGAAAATAACAACCGAAAGTGCCGAAACAGTCATGCTGAAGGCAACAATGGTTATTAATTATCTTATGTACAACTGGGGAAGTCATGAAATAAGAGAAATAATTTTCAACAAGTCTAAAGGGAGTATTTTTACCCAAAGAGATAGTTGTTTTATGGAGGTGTGGAATTTTTTAACTAACCCCCAAAACAATCGGCGGGTTCTTACAAAACTGCATTACAATGCTCTCCTACTAATGGATAACATCTACATTCCTTGTTACAAAACGTTCCTAAACCGTCACCTTTCAAGCCTTTCCTGCTTGGGTGTTGACCTTTCGTCCGATATGAAATTCTGCTACTTTATGATACTCAAACGGAAACTAAACGTTAAAGACGAGCGCTTTTCAGACACAGATAACACATTGCAAAGGATTGTCAAATGTGTTGAATACGGTGTTTCTAATTATGAAGATTCCATTTATTTCGATTTTCTTAGGCTTAAGAAAGTGGCGCAGAAACTTAACATTGGTGAAATGGGTCAAATCTAACATAAAAATCATGCGATTCAAAATTGGCTTAGGGACTCATACGCAGAGGAAGCATACGGTATAATACAGAATCAACTAAAGGTAAAATACATATCAGAAAAATCATGCAACCGTGTACTGTTTTAAATCATTTTGAATTTAAAATACAAGTACAACTGAAAATTTATGAATATTTTAAGTAAAATTTACATGTTTTCTGATATGATGATATGATTTTTCA
Organism: Anopheles coustani; assembly: GCF_943734705.1. Taxonomy (NCBI): domain Eukaryota; kingdom Metazoa; phylum Arthropoda; class Insecta; order Diptera; family Culicidae; genus Anopheles; species Anopheles coustani. The sequence continues at coordinate 208,907 of NW_026525417.1, read as the reverse complement.
AATTAAAAATTGCTTTTTGAGAAAATAAATTGTTGACTGATTATTTGAAAGTTATATTTTTGTAATTAATTCAAATAAACTGCGTTTATCTCAATTTCTTTTTATAAATGTATTTTTGTGAATGAAATAATTTAAACAAGAGTAAGCTACTGCGATCCTTTACTGTACTAAAAAAGCATGCAAGAATATTGGCTAAAAAACTATGCACAGCTAAACAGACATATGAACCGACAGAGCAATGAAGGTGCAAATGAAGCAAACACTTTGCCACGAGTTGAAAAAAAAATTTCTTGAAAATTTAATTTGCTAACAGAAACTAAAAGACAGCTAGGGTGGAACTAGCACCCATGGATGTTTAATGAGCGTGTTGGAAAAACTTCTACGTTCGTTGGGAACGATGGGAGTGTGAGAAGACATGTTTTCTCCAGCACCTGTGAGAGAAAATATTTTCGGTCGAGCAGGAAGTAGTAATTTAACGATGTTATAGAAAAGTCATTGATGAAAAAGTGTGAATTAGCACATGTCAGTGTGAAGATTTATCACGTTCCGTAGTTGAAAGCACGTAAAAGCACGTTTCGACGACGAAAGCACGTAAAATACTAAGATGCGTAGGTTTTTGCACTTCTTGTTGTTGTTTAACATTATTGAACATACATTTTGTTTACAGTTTTTTTATACAGTTTTAAGAAATCATTAATCATGATGGGACGGTAAACGAGAAAAGAATACTGTTGTACACGTTCTGGAATTGGGATTGCTTAAAGGTTTTAGTTTTTGCTCGAAGAAGTAATTAAGAATAATGTTGAAGTGGCATTCTTTTTTATCCTCCTCTCCTCCTAGACAAGTAAAACCTCGACCGACAACAAAATGAGCAACAAATTGTCGAATCTGTTTAATGATTTTCATTCTTACCCCCAACCACTGCCGTGCATGTTACTTTAGAAATGGGAAAATGGGAACGGAAAACTAATTTCGCCTATAGAAAACTACGCGAGAATCCAGATAACCATTCCATCGCTTTTCATGCTGTGCTTTGGATGAAGAAAGAAAGAAAGACAAATGCAAATTGATAAGGGTAGTTGTAATCATTAAGAACAAGCAGAATCAATTCTGCGGATTTTACTTTTTCTCGCAGATCCGTAATCGCGTTAGCGGAAAGGTTAATTGTTAGTTATGTTCGCTTTAAAACTTTCCAATGGTGAGTCATGTGTTGCATAATGTAAATTTGTGAATTATGAAACTTTCATCTAAAAATTAATTATTCAACAGTTCATCATAAAGCGAACCGACCCGTGCACGCTATTTTTCCAGCAAAATGATCCCAACATATTCCCAATTAATGCAAAGCTGTAATTATTTATTACATTTTGTCACTTCATCGTTATTAAACAGCAGCTAAACAGAGGCTAGTCAGGCCATGCTCACCACAAGACTATAGTTTACTAAATTCGTTTCATGTCCAACATATTGCAGACGTGTAATTTACGTTAGTTAACATACATTATGTTGTGAGAATAACAGCAAACTTTGTCCCTTGTATGCAAGCTTCTACATGTGTTGTGCTGTGGGTTCAAATTGAATTCTGGCAATTTTGTTTCACTTAGAAATGAGAGTAATACTGATTTTTTGTTAGTTCCATCATTAAAAAAGATTTTGCAAACATTTAGGCAAATGAAGCATGTCCCATTTTGTACCCTCAGAATGTTCTCAGTGCGGCACCAGGCTAGTATGTTGGATGCAAATTAATAGCAATGTCACGCGATGGCGGATGCGTGCCGAACCATTCGCGACGTGCAAGAAGTAGACTAAAATTGAACGGAAGTTCAATGGTTGGTCTCCGTCATATAAACGAGCGATAGACGAACGAAAAAAATTCTTTAATATATTCCTTACAAACACGAAACATGATGGTCTCCCCTGTTGTCCAACTACCTTTGCTCTCACCAACGTTTAATATTTCTTCCTGAGAAAGGAATATGAATGGCATGTCGTGTATCACTCCCACCCATCGCTTGCGAGAAGTTGGCTGATACCAGATACATCGGAAGCAGAATGCATTGAAAGTGTGCATGTCATTTCCATAATGCTTCGAAAGACGTAAGTCTCATCATCCAAACGGGCTGCAATTTTGTGCTAGCAATTTTTAACAATTTTCGAATTGCCGGAAAGCACCATCGGACTTCACCAGGGACACCAATGTCATTATCCAATGTGGTAAATTATGCCCCGTTTAAACCACGCGAGAATCTTATAATCGATTCGAGGGCAGCAGAAACTGCAAATCTCGTCCATCGGGGAAAGGAATGTGTGGTGGTATGAGGACAAAGGAGAAAAACAGCACAGAAGCTCGGACAATTACGGTGAAAGCCTCAACAGTGGGAAAGTCTGGGTTCTGCTATACCTTCCACCGTTCAGGAAATGTCCCAACGCTGTAAAGTTCTTCACGCTAGCGTTCAAATGTACAGTGCAAGGTTGGAGCAATTCCACGCCAGCGCCTCATAGGGCATCCAATGGGGAAATTGTTGCTCGTGGAAACGAATGGCAAACGACACCGACGGCTAAAGGGAACATAATTCTCCACTAAAGGCAACGTAAATTACATGTGTTCGGAATGCATTCCACCGAGGCAGGAAGAAACCCTTAGTGGTGGGATAGAATTCCAGCAAAAGTTTAGGGCCAGTTAATGTTCACGCCGGAGAATCGTGAGGTGCAACCGAGTAAACATGCAACCTCCCTTACTTCATGCAACATTTGTACGTTGGTGCTCGTTCATACTGGTCTGTGTCGATTAGTGGCACGGTTCGCGTTGGCTTTGTCCCAGAGCTGGCGAAATACGTCCGTAGGAGGAATGCACATATATTAATTTATAAATGTTTTATAATCATTTTCTGCACCATTCTTCCACCGGGTGGAATCAGATATTCGCTGCTAGTCTTATCTGATTCATTGTACGTGGAAAAAGTAATGGCTAACATGGGTGGAGGAACGGAAACTGGGGTAAGTACTTTACCAGCACTGATAATATCCAGACCTGTATCGTCGCGGGGAATTCCTATTTCCAGACCGAAAGTAAGTTGATGCGTTACATAATTTGTTTTTTACACCTTAAAGAAAGACTAATGACAATCTCTTCGGTTGTTTTATTTTTTAAATCTTTGGAGGATTACAATTTAATTATTTAAATTAAAAAATATTCATTAAGTCCTAACGCTCCTTTTCAAAATTATATGTAGTACTAGCTGACCCGTTTGATGTTGTTAAAAATTGGTTTAAAGGTCACATTATATTTCTTAAGTACATTAATTTCATTGTATTTACCCTTTTTACGTCGTAATAAGCTTATAGTGAGGCTGCTTATAATTATCATCCTTATTTTGTTATTAATCAAGCAGACCAATTGAATGAACGATGTTTTATGCACGCCTGGTAAGCCATGTATGACGTACATATTAGTTTTCTAAATTGGGTTTCTATTAGAGCTTTTTAAGAATCTGCTAAGGTGTATTGCCGATGTCTAATAACTGTTTGGAAAAAGTAGAAGCTGATGGATCCTGTAGCATTTGGACGTGCCTGTTTATGCTTAGCTAAAGTTTTTCAAAATTGCTCCACAACACCGATGAGTAAGGCAAGTTCAGGTGATCTTATCAGCATAGGTGGATTGTGGCACTACGAGAAGAGTTTGCCTGAAATCACCTGAGAGGAGAAACACAGTACAGTTGGTCTCCGCAGTACGCGAATGTTTGGGACCGAACGCAATAGCGTATGTCGAATTTTCGCGTATTGCGGATTTCCTCTGTCATATCGTTTATACTTCACATTGAAGAGTTGACACTGAGAGGGAAACGCTTATTTAACATATCTTCAATCCAAATCACTAATAAGGGTTCCATTTTTTCTATTGTATCTCTGTTAAAAAGTGCATATTAAAAACTTCATTCTACCAAAACAAAGTAAAATTGACTAATCAGAAGTCGAGCAACCCTATGAGCTGTCAGTTGTAAAAAATCGCGTATTGCTAATTCGCGTATATCGAGTATAGCGTACTGCAGGGACCTACTGTATTACTGGAACAATCTTTATTACACTTCACGTCTTTGAGTGTTCTGTACAGCGCCTCAAGAGAATGCTTCTTTGCCATGGTGCATTCTTCCCAGAAAATTATTTTTCACTGTTGCATGACCTAGGCCATGAGTGATTGATTTTTGATGTTTCATACGGCTTTTGGGTTCCTATTGATGTTTAGAAGTAGCCTAAATGATGAATGGGTCGTTCTACCTCCATTTTCAACTACAATTCCAGATGAAGCAACTGGTATTGCAATGTCATTGTTTGCTCGTATTTTGGAAAGCAAGAGCGACATGAGAAATGTTTTGCCAGTTCGGACTGGGGCATCCAAAAAAAGATACCACTTTGTCCCGTTGATACTGCCATGATAATGCGTTCGTAAACATATGCTTGTTCATCAGTCAACATTGATACGTTGTGAGAAACGATATCCAACATGACTGCAATATTATGCTGCAGTTCACGACTTATTTCAGTGTCCATCAAATTAGATGGACTTCGATTCGGCGAACCTAAAACATAATAAAAACTTAGCGGTAAATTTTTAATTACCATGCAAAGATCCTCGATACTAATCATAGCTTGTCGGACTAAATTCAGCGACATTAATGTTTGAACACACGTTTTGTTGTATCATGACTATGCGCCGCATTTTGTCTTGGTAACAGTGAAACTTACGCCACGTTGGATTGCATGTAAACGTGACGAATAAGCATGCTCGTCCCTATTCGCGAGTTCATAGCCTCGCTGTAGTAACTATACTGAAATTCGTTTTCACAACACTGGTAAATGTGAAGGTTTTCTCACTGCTCTAAGCATCAATAATTTGAACACATATTCTACTACCACCAATTAATAACATTAGTTATTATTACCAAAAGTTAACAAAGATTTTACTATCGTCACTCATATGAAACGAGTTGTTTGAATTAAATTCACCACTTTTGAATTAAACTCACCACCACAGTATGTCAAAAGGCATGTTGCTGTGTCCGTTTATACTTGTTGTAGTTCACTTTATGTGTCATTGCTGAATGTAAACAAAACAAACAAACCAATGTATGACGATAGAAAATTGTTATTAATTTAAAAAGTATAAAATTTACAGATATGAGACATAGTTAAAAACCTATTCTCATACCTAAGGAACGTGTGTGCAAAGTTTGAGTTTAAATGGTTCAGTCGTTTAGGAGGAGTTTGAACACTAACACCGTGACACAAGAATTTTATAGATATAGATTTTGAAATTGTCTTATACACTTTTCCCTTATCATACCTATCCGAACTAATCAGAACTCTGAAGGAAACCAACTCGCTCAGAGTTGTTGGGTGGGCTGTGGCCTTACACCATGTCATTTTGTTCTTCCATGCAGTTGCAATACCTTTTGGATAAAATGAAGGGAATACTTGCTTCCGTAGTTCCATGTAATACAGGGTTTGACAGGCCAACATACAACTGGGGCAACGTTCCTTCTAAATCGCACCTTCTTTCAAAACAATAACAAAATTGAAGTTCTAACGTCAACTTTGTTATAGATCAGCATCACGCTGTAACTTGACACGGAGGGCGTAACCGATCAGTGTCAAAAAGGAACTTGTCAATGAAATGAGCGTTCTAGACACGGCAGAAAATCATCACGCTTCTGATGTTTCATATTGTTGTACTTTTTTCATTGGAGTTTATCGCTGTAAATATTTAAAAAATCGCGCGCTTTTTTGTACGTCTGGTTTCACATACCTGGTGAATGACATTACATACATACTACATTACATACATACTTTAAACATTTGTCCGGGTTGTTCGGAACTGGGCTGACACCGGATAATCGAATTCCACGGAGAATCAGGCTTTCATACAAATGCAAACCTTCGTTTTCTTCTTCGCTATCCAACATATCTATCTCAAGGAACTCGTTGAATTCGTTTTCACCCTCCATTGTTCAATACACAATGTAATTTCTCACTTGAACCTTCACAAGACACTTTTGCTACACTTTGTAATTCACCAGGAATGTGAAACCAGACGTACAAAAAAGCGCGCGATTTTTTAAATATTTACAGCGGTAAACTCCAATGAAAAAAGTACAACAATATGAAACATCAGAAGCGTGATGATTTTCTGCCGTGTCTAGAACGCTCATTTCATTGACAAGTTCCTTTTTGACACTGATCGGTTACGCCCTCCGTGTCAAGTTACAGCGTGATGCTGATCGATAAGCCAGTTGACGTTAGAACTTCAATTTTGTTATTGTTTTGAAAGAAGGTGCGATTTAGAAGGAACGTTGCCCCAGTTGTATGTTGGCCTGTCAAACCCTGTAATCTGAGGCTTGCCCAACACTTGGTACCGCTGCTAGGAACACATTCTTGCTTTTCATTTCCTGTCGGTGGAAATATTTGAAACCCCATCTCGAACCATTGAGAACTTGTTAGAACTAAAGAGTGAGTATACCTGAGCTGAAGTAGATGGCCAGTCATTTCCTGACGGTTTTAACTCACTTCTCGATGCAGGATACCACACGACGGATGTGAACCAAAGTTTCAAGCAAGAGCTCCACAGCTTCACCGCAACCACCGTTGACCTCAGCCACCCTCCTCTGAATTGATCTTTATCAAGGTGTAAACAAACTGTCTCCAACTCCTTCGAACTCGCGGGCAATGATTCTTTTTCTTCTTCTTCTTCAATGGCCCGCTCGCAGTTGAGCACGTCGTGCTGACATGGCCTGGTCACCAATCGTTCTCCAGGTAGCTCGGTCCATGGCTGCAGCCCTCCAACCCCGGTCGCATCCGATGTCTCGCAGGTTCTGCTCCACTTGGTCCATCCACCGAGCTCGCTGAGCTCCTCGTCGTCTCGTGCCGGGCGGGTCGCTGGTGAGCACCTTCTTGGTGGGGCATGAGTCCGGCATCCTCATGACATGCCCCAACCAACGAATCCTGCCGGCTTTCGCCACCGTCAGGATGTCCGGCTCGCCATACAGCTCAGCTAACTCGTGGTTCATTCTTCTCCTCCACACGCCCTGCTCGTACACACCACCAAAGATAGACCGGAGCACGCGCCTCTCGAAGACTGCGAGGGCGTTGGCGTCCTCCGTGAGCAGAGTCCAGGATTCATGCCCATAGAGAACGACCGGTCTTATCAGCGTGCGGTATATGACACATTTCGTGTGTGGGAGAAGCCATCTGGACCGCAGGAGTTTGTGGAGTCCATAGTAGGCACGATTCCCCTGAACAATGCGCCTCCGGATTTCACAGCTCACGTTGTTGTCCGGAGTTACGACAGTGCCGAGGTAGCAAAACTCCTCTACTACCTCAAGTTCGTCGCCGTCCACTGATACACTGCTCCCCAGCCTGGCTCTGTCACTGTCAGAGCCTCCGACGAGCAGGTACTTTGTTTTCGTCGCATTGATCATTAGTCCAATCCTTGCGGCCTCGCGTTTCAGTCGGGTGTACGCCTCGCACACCGTCCTAGTGTTCCGCCCGATGATGTCGATGTCATCCGCGAAGCCGAGGAATTGGAGAGAGCGGGTGAAAATCGTGCCACGGATGTCGAAGCCCGCGCTTCTCATGACACCTTCCAGAGCGATGTTGAATAGAAGGCAGGAGAGTCCATCACCTTGCCTCAGACCCCGGTGAGATTCGAACGGATCCGACAGCATGTTCGAAATCCTCACCTTACACAGCACCCCCTCCATTGTGGCCTCTAACGGTTTCGAGCTGTCAACGAGGAAGGTCGACCTTATGAAACTCCGCTCGCAAAGTGAATGTTTCGCTATAATTCGCCTCAAAATCAACGTAAAGGTGTTAAAATGCCGGCTAAGGCAGAACAATCATCGAGTGGTGTGAAAATTGGCAGAAAAATCATCGGGAAATAGTGAAAACAAGAATAGAACACTAGCGTCAGGGGGCGTAGCCTCACTTGGGACTCCCTTGTTTTCTCGTGTGGAAGCGTCCGGATCTTGGCCGGATCTAGTTTTTTATCGTGACTCCAAGTGGGACGAAGAGAAACTTTGCGAAAACCGCGTGAATTTAGGTCAATTCGCAAGTAATTAGTGAAAAAACATTGTACACTGCAGTTGCCAAATCCGTTAAAATGAAGACTCGAGTTTTCGAATTCGCGTGACTGCTGACAGCTGAAGATCCAAGTTGCCGAATCCGTAAAAGGAGCGTTGTAGACGAGCAAACGAATTATCCCAAGTACCATCATTGGCTCGGCAGCAGCAAACCGAACAAGCGGGGTAGGGGTTGTCCGTGTGTAGATTGGGACCCCCCCCCCCCCCCCCACACACACACACACACACATCAACAATATGAGTACGGAGGACACCCCTAAGAGGATCTTGCGATCCCGGGCGGTAAGCCGCGTGAATCCAGTCACCGGTACTGAAGCGTCGGCGGACTCACCTACGACCGAGGAGTCCCCAAAGGACGTGGGCCAGCAAGGAATGCCAAGGCGGGTGATGCGGTCCAGGTCGCAGACAACCCACGGCAACAGGTCCCTTTTTGGAAGCATGGGGGACACCCTGGAAGGGGCGCTGTTGGGGCCCATCACGTCACCGGCGGTGCCATCAGCCGAAAACACCCCAGCGACAGCAGATGTCACTATCGATATCGAAATCACCGACGACGAGGGAGCGGGCACTACTCCAGAGGCTCCCGACGTGCTGGCAGTCGCACCACAATGTACACAATCCGCTTCGCCCGTCATCGCCTCGCCATCCGATATGCCCGCAGCAACACCCGTCGCTCTGCCAGACGATCAGCCAGCGGAGGCGAAGAATCAGGAGGGTGCGGCGTCGGCCATCGAGGAGGGCCTAATAGCCACCCTTGAGGTTTTGCGGCGCAGTGCGGAGCGAAACGAAAAGTTGATGGAAGAGCTCCGAGCAGAGAACCGGGAGCTTAGATCACTGGTTCAAGAGCTAACGAAGCAAGTGAGCGTTTTGTCAAAGAACCAGCTGACTGAACAGACCATCACAGAGGGGAAGGAGACGATCAAGTGCCTGGTGGCCGAAGCAATGGGCCAGGAGGATAGGTCCAAGGAAAGTAGGAGTAAAAACAAGCGTGAGCTGCCACCACAGCAGCAGCAGTCGCAGTCGACACAGCAGCAGCAACATTCGCGGAAGGCGAACCCGCAGAAGCTGGCGAAGACTCAGCGGCAGCAGCAGCTGGCTCAAGTTCAGCGATCCACCGCCGAGGAGCCATGGCAGATGGCCAAGAGTAAACACCGCCCCGCACATGACCGGCAGTCGCAGCCAGATGTGGGGCAGACGGGAAGTGGCCACACTGGCCAAAAGCGGGTGGACACGGCGAAGAAGAGCACGCAGACAGTCCAACCGGCGAGTCAGCGAGCCCGTCCGAACATCAAGGGCCGCCCGGACGTCATTACCGTGACATCCCCGGAGGGCGTTTCATTCTTAGACGTTTTCCGCCGCGTACGAGCGGTCCCGGAGATGGCCGAGCTGGTGCGAAAGGGCTCGCGCATTGCGGGGAACACGGCCGAGATGGTGCTCAAGAAGACCGCGGACTCAAAGGCAGTGCTCAGCAAGGTCAAGGAGCTAGCTCCAGAAGGGAGCATGGTAATTCTCCGGGTGGACACCGTTTCTCTGCGGCTGCGCGGAGTTGACATGCTGGCCGAGAAGGCAGACGTCGCGGCAGCAGTGGGGGCGGCAGTCGGAGACACCATCACCGAGGAGGACGTCGTCCTGCATCGTTATAGCCGTGGCGATCAGCGGGCGAACGTGCGAGTTCCTCGCCGCTTTGTCAACGCGCTCATCGGCGAGAAGCTACTTGTGGGCTGCTCGCGATCACGGGTGGAGCTGGCTCCGAGGAAGCCGATGGACCAAGCAACCTGCGGCCGCTGCCTGCTGCGAGGACACCTTGCACGAAATTGCAGTGGCCCCGACCGCACCGCACTGTGCCGTAAGTGCGGAGGCGAAGGGCATAAGGCGGCGAACTGCCATAACAAGGAAAGGTGCCTGGAGTGTGGAGGACCACACACCCTCGGGTCGGCACGCTGCGGAAACCGCCGTCCAAATTCACTGTAGTGCAGCAGAATTTGAGACGGAGTGCGATGGCCCAGGATCTCCTGACCCAGTTGGCCCGCGAACGTGGTGCGGACGTCGCGCTCTTGTCCGACTACCACCGCGTTCCCGCGAACAACGGCAACTGGGTCTTCGATCCTGTCACGAGAACGGCGGTCGTCGCATTGGGGAGACATCCTATCCAGCGGATTGTCAACATCGCGGAAGGGATGGTGGCGGTTCAAGTTAACGGCACAACTTGCATCAGCGTTTATGCACCACCATCCTGGAGTCTCCCCCGGTTTCGAGTACTCATGGAAGCAATCCAGGCAGCAGCACACGGAAGTCAACGAATCCTCCTATCCGGCGACTTCAACGCGGCCGCTGTGGAATGGGGTCGACGGTCGACGGATCAAAGAGGGCACGAGATCCTCGCACTCGCGGAGATGCTGTCGTTGCGGGTGCTAAACCGGGGCCGCACTCCGACCTTTACAGGGAGCGGGGTGGCCCGGCCAACGGTCAACGACATCAGCCTAGCATCCCGGAGCTTAGCGGGAGGCGAGGATTGGGCCGTCCTCCCGGTTTATACGGCGAGCGACCACCAGCCGCTGTGGTACACCGTGTGCACGCCAGCAGCACCACAGCAGCGTCCAGCGGGTGAAAGACGACAGCCCCCACCAGGTCGTCGCTGGGATGTCTCGGTGTTCTCGGCGGAGCTGTTCGGGGAGGCACTACGCATGCTGCGTTTTGATGAAGTCGCGGTAGACCCGGCCACCCTCGTCTCTACCCTACAAAGGGCATGCGACGAGACGATGCCAAGGATGACTGGCAGAAACAGGACGCACGTCTACTGGTGGACGGAGGAGATCGCAGGCCTGCGCACGTCCTGCCAGCGCGCCAAGGCGACCCTCCGTCGCACACGCGATCCGACGTTGCGATCCGTGCGAGCCAACACCTTCCGCGCCATCAAAAAGAACTTGCGCAAGGCAATAAACGTCAGCAAGCGTCGGTGCAATCAGGAGCTAGCAGACACAATTGAGGATAATCCTTGGGGGGATGCCTACCGCATCGTCACCTCGTGGGTGAAGGGCGCTCGGATGCCGCAGGAGCGGGACGCCGAGGTCCTTGGGGGCATAGTCCATGAGTTGTTCCCCACGCATCCCCCCATGGACTGGCCGGAGGCACCAGAGCACACCGCAGAGGAGCCGTCGATGCGGACCATCACTGACGAGGAGCTCCTGGCCATCGCGGCGAAGCTGAACCCGCGAAAGGCCCCCGGTCCGGACTGCATCCCGAACGGCGCAGTAACCGCAGCCATCCGGGAATCTCCCGCTACGTTCAGGCGCATATTCCAGCAGCTACTAGACAACGGCGAATTCCCGGCGCAGTGGAAGTCGCAGCGCCTCGTGTTGCTGCCGAAGTCTGGCAAACCACCGGGTCAGGCGTCGTCTTTCCGGCCCCTATGCATGCTCGACACTGTCGGTAAAGTGTTCGAGCGCATAGTTCTGGATCGCCTAAACGACCATCTGGAGGCCCCACTGCCAGATGGTCCCCGCCTCTCTCCCCGACAGTACGGTTTCCGTAAGGGGAGATCGACGGTGGAGGCGATCCAGGAGGTGGTGAAGGCGGGTCGGCGGGCCATGGCGTTTAACCGGACCAACAAGCGCGACAAACGCTGCTGTATGGTGGTCGCTTTAGATGTCCGCAATGCCTTCAACTCGGCCAGCTGGACACACATTGGCGAGGCACTGCAGGCCAAGGGAGTTCCTGGACCCCTCCTAAACATCCTCGGAAACTACTTCCGCGACCGCGTGCTGAACTACGCGACCAGCACCGGGCAGGTCTCGAGGCCCATCACCGCAGGCGTTCCACAGGGCTCCATTTTGGGGCCCACATTGTGGAACGTCATGTACGATGGTGTCCTCGAGCTGGAGCTGCCGCCGGGAGCGGAGATAGTTGGCTTCGCAGATGACATCGTGCTGCTGGTGCCCGGCAGAACACCTCGGGAGGCGTCGGCCATGGCGACCAGATCGGTGAATTTGGTGCAGAGGTGGATGGCAGACCACAGGCTATCACTAGCGCTCCAGAAAACAGAGATGGTTATGGTGAGCTGCCTGCGCCAGGGCCATCCGAACGTTCCAGTGCGCGTTAGAGGTTCGACCCTACGGTCGAAACGCCACATACGGTACCTGGGCGTGCAGCTGGAGGACCACCTGTCGTGGAATTTCCATGTCAGGGCGGTGACGGAAAAGGCCACGCGAATAAACCGGGCACTTAGCCATCTGCTGAAGAACCATGGCGGTCCCTCAAGCATCAGGCGGCGGACCCTGGCCAGCGTGTCGTCGTCGATCATGCGGTACGCGGCCCCAGTCTGGTGGGAGGCGACATTGGTTCAAAGCAATCGCCGGCTGCTGAATCGCGTCCAGAACCGTGCGGCGAAGATGGTCGCCAGCACCTTTAGGACGGTCAAGTATGATGTTGCGACATTGGTGGCTGGCCTTCCGCCGATCGTGGAGTTGGTGAGGGAAGACCACCGCTGTTACGAGCGGAGGCTGCAGTCCGGAGGTGATCCTGCGACCATCAGGAAGGAGGAGCGGGCCGCGACGCTGAGGATCTGGCAGGGGAAGTGGGACGAGCTGGCGCAGGACGGTGAGGACTCCAGCCGTTTCGTCCGCTGGAGCCACCGAGTCCTCCCGGACGTGGAGAGATGGGTGGATCGGAAACATGGACGGGTGAACTTCCACCTGTCGCAGGTGCTGACTGGGCACGGATTCTTCCGTCAGTATTTGCACTCCCGGAAGTTCACTCGATCCCCGAACTGCCCAGCCTGCCCGGGAGTTGACGAATCGCCGGGGCACGTCCTTTTCGAGTGCCCACGCTTTGCAGCCACACGGGACCGTCTGCTTACGGGCCACGGGCTTCAGCCTGTAACAGCAGACACGCTCTTCGACCACCTGCTCCACAGCCCGGACTCTTGGGGGCGTGTGGAAGAGGCAGCTGTCACCATCACCCGGGAGCTGCAGCGGATTTGGACAGCGGAGCGCAGGGCGGTGTCGGAGCGGGCGACGCGCGACGCCAGACGTCGGGTGACAGAGCGCGAGATGCGACGGCAGCGATGGCGAGAGGGCCGCTTTGGCCGTGACCCAACGCTGCGGGACCGCATCCTAGCAATGACTGAAGAGATGCGTCAGGAATTCCGGCGGCGAGCCCAGCAGTTGCAGGAGAACATTTGGAGGCTGGAGCGCCGTCGCGATCGGATGCCGCCAGCGGTTTTCGAGGCAACGATGGCTCTGTATGTGGCAAGCCTCAGACACCACGACGCGGCACCAGAACACCAAGCAGCAACAGCGGCGAGTTTGCAGGAGGCCCAACGGGGTCTGGAGGTTGCGCGCAGACAACAGAGGAATGCCCTGCAACGGGTAAGGCGACGACTGCAGACGGGCCGAGCCCAACGTGGACCCGGCGTGGGTCGACGAGGACGAAGTAGCGGGAACGCGTCCCGATAGATTCCGATCTAGGTAGAGAGGGGCCCGATGGCCAGACGCTTGCCCCACACGGCTCTACCGTTTAGGTGCATGCCGTGTGGGGCACTACAAGGCTAGAGGAGGGAGTAATTGATGTTTTCTTGATCTGTGATATTGTAAACTAGTATTTTAGGTATTTACGAAATACATCAATGAACCCTTGTTAAAAAAAAAAAAAAAAAAATTGTGGCCTCTAACAGCCGAACCAGCTTCTCGGGGAAGCTGTACTGCCGCATGGTCTTCCATAGCTCCTTCCTGTCTATGGTATCGTAGGCCGCCTTGAAGTCGATGAAGAGGTGGTGCGTCGGGATCTGGTGCTCCCGGCACTTCTGGAGGATCTGCCGTAGAGTGAAGATCTGGTCGGTGGTGGATTTGCCTCCAACAAACCCAGCTTGGTAGCTTCCGACGAAATCTGTAGCAAGGGGCGCGAGTCTGCAGAAGAGTATGTGGGATAGGATTTTGTAGGCGGCATTGATGACTGTGATGGCTCGAAAGTTGGCACAGTCCATTTTGTCACCCTTCTTGTACACTGGGTGGATGACACCCAGCTTCCAGTCCTCCGGTATCCTTTCCTGCTCCCAGATTTTCACAATTAGCTGGTGCAAGCTCTACCGAACCCATCTTGAATAGTTCTGCCACCAGCCCATCGCTGCCAGCTGCTTTGTTCTGTTTCAGCTGCTTGATGGCACTAGTGACTTCGTCCAAGGATGGTGGGAGCACATCGTCATCTACCTCCTGGCTAATGTGCTGCTCAATTCTGCCTGCGCCGCTGCTGGACTCCCCTAATTTCGCTCCGTTCAGGTGTCCGTTGAAGTAGCACTTCCACCTTTCGATCATCTCTCGCTCGTCCGTAAGAATGTTGCCCTCCTCGTCACGACACATTGCGATGTTAGGCGTGAAGCCGCCTTGTGTCTTCTTCAACATCCTGTAGAACTGGCGAGTTTCCCCCGACTGAGTCAGCTGCTGCATCAGTTGTTCATCCGACTCATGCACTACTTGCAAGAGTTTATGAAATTTCGGCTATGCAATCAACCTAAGGGTGCGGTATGAGGGGGGCCCATGGGCCCCCCTTATTTCACAAATTTATAACAAACTCCCTTTTTCGGTAGACCTAGCGCAGTCCGCTCGCTGCGCTCGCTGCGGGCGCGCCGCCGTTTCAAACTAATTTCTTCAGTCCTACTCATTGGTTTATGATCTCCATCTTGCTCAGTTTAACCGATTAGTTCAAGTCATTACAGCTTCTAACGGAAATTCAAAGGTTGAAATATTCAAACTGAATCGATGTGCCACCTATTGCATACTTTCAGGCGCACACGTGGAAAAAATGACGACGATGCGGCGACGGGGGGGCCTCATTTGGGATTATACCTTTGTTTCAAAACTATGTGTACTGTACATTGCATACCTTCGGGCGCTCAAATATGATAAAAATCGAATAATTAATTATTTACACAAGCTAAAAGCTTGTAGAATGGTTACAATGATGGCTTTGAGTAAGCCACGTGCCTACAATAACAAAACACCGCGAAATGTCCACCGTTTCTCGTTAAATCTAGTAATGTCCGCTTGTTCCATACAAGTTCCCCATAGTGCAATGTTTTTACGAATTACACTAGGCAATAGATTTCACAAGTTTGTGTTTTCCATATCGTGTTGTTATTTGTTCATTTGTAGTTAATAAAAATGTACCAATGCCAAGAAAAAAACTAGTAAAAATTTTAAACAATAATAAAAAACAAAGAAGGAGTTTTTTAAAAATTGTTTTGAAAACGTTCAAAATAACATTTCAAATTGTTTGTAATCAAAGCGTCAAAGTAGGCTTTGTATCAATGGTTTAACATTTAACCATGGTCAATTGAAACAGTACGCGATACCAAATTCGAGCGGTTAAAATAAACCATTGCTTAATTTAAGCCATGGTTAAAATTAAACAAATTCGTATGCGATTCCACCTAATATTATAAGCATGCCCGCGAAGAAGATTTTTGGGTTTATAATAGAAGGGAAGAGCAATTCATTGATAACAGCACAAACATTTTTCAAAAGGTTTCACTATTGCTTGACACGGTTGTCCCTTGAGAGTGACGAGCCAATAGCTACGGTTCACGTAACCTCGTTTAGACGAATCAAGCAATTTGAGGTCATGGAAATGATCCAATTCCTGGGGGACAAGCATGGCAAAAACATCACGATGTACAATGCTAGTTTCGAACGCATCGAAGTTGCGCAAGAAGAAATACCAATACTTCTGAAGGAATTCCACGATGCACCTCTAGGAGGGCACGTAGGCGCCAAACGCATGCGCAAGAGGTTGTCCAATTTGTACCATTGGAAGGGCATGAGACGCGATATTGAGAATAATGTGCGTCGATGTGACTCCTGCCAAAAGAATAAGATTTGCAAGTATAATCGAGTTCCGATGAAACTGTCGACGACGGCATGAGAGCCCTTCGAAAAAGTTTTCATGGACATAGTAGTATTGCCCGAGACTAGCCATAGAAACCGATACGGATTGGTCATCCAAGATGACTTAACCCGTTATTTGATAGTGGCAGCCATGGTTAATCAGGAAGCCATCACCGTAGCAAAAACATTTGTAGAAAATGTTATTTGTAAATTTGGGGTACCCGAAGAACTTGTGACGGATCAGGGAACAAATTTCATGGGACAGGTCATGAAGAGTATATGCAAAATTCTCAAAATCAAGAAGATCAACACAAGTGCTTACCACCCACAAGCGAACCTAGTGGAAAGGGCAAACCGAGAACTGAAAACATACTTGAGACAGTTCGTCGGAGGAGATCCAAGAGTGTGGGACGAACATTTACCTTACTTTTGTTTCGAATATAAAACAACGGTAAATTCGTCAGCCCAGTTCACTCCTTTTGAGCTGATGTACGGAAGGGAACCAAGAATCCCTACGTCCATCTACAAAGGCACTTTGGCCGAAGAAAATTACCACAACTACGCACTAGAAATGAGGAAGGTAATGCAGCACACCCATGAAATAGCCAGGGACAACTTAATAATTTCGAAAGAAAAAAGAAAGGAGATTTATGACAAAGGCACGAATGAGTGGCAGCCAATGTGGGGAGACAAAGTGTTGCAGCAAAGCTAATCCAATGGGGGCAGGTCAGAAGCTACAGAACACTTGGAAGCGACCGTATATAGTTATGGATATGCCAACCGAACAAACGTCGATTATCAAAAATGGCAACCGACTAGAGAGGGTCCACAATAACAGGTTAAAAAAATATTACGAATAAGGAGAGGAAAAAAATAAGAAAAGAAAAATATACATATATATAATTATAAAAAAGAAAACAAACAAAAGAAAAAAAAATATTAATCTCTATCTCGTTTTGAGAAAAAAAAAAATAGAGAAGAAAATATATGTAGAAACAAAAAGGAACAATTAAATTGTGGATTAGGAAATAAGAAGGGCGCAAATTTAAGGAAAGTAACGTTTTACTAACAGTCACTAGGTTCTAGGAAAGAAAATTCAAGGGTGTTTGCATTAAGACAATATTGAAGATACACCACTACAAATATAGTAACAATTTACACATAGCATAGCAAGAATTATGAAGTAGATATAGACATTCTCCTCATACGAGAGTTTAGGGTAATGAATGAGGTAGAAAAAGGACACGAAATAGAAAATAGACATCCTCCTCTAACGAGAGATTAAGGTAATGAAGAGGCAGAGAAAATAAAACTATACCGCAAACATAGCGAAGGAGTCAAAAGATGCTCATATAGGGATAGTTAGGGACAGTAGGACGCGTAACAAAAACGCAAAGGAGCCAAAGATGCTCAAGTAGGGATAGTTACGGATCGAGATGCTTAAATCCTAGGGAATCGATCAGGCTCGAAACAAGGAAAGTCTTAGTGATGGGTTCAACTCCCAGAGCCAATCGATACCCATAGTTGATTAACATCGGGTAGAGAACTTAAGTGTTAAATACCGCAAAAAGCGAAGGAGCCAACGATGCTCAGTTAGGAATATTTAGGGACAGCGCATAAAGCCTAGGGAATCGAACGGGCTCAAACCAACGATTGTCTTAGTGATGGGTTCAACTCCCAGAGCCCATTCGACACCCAAAGCAGATTAACGCCTGTTAGGGATAGTAAAATGCTTAAATCCTAGGAAGTTGAACGGGTTCAAACCAAGAAATGTGTAAGTGGGTGCAACTCCCAGAACCCCTTCCTGGTCGAGTAGCATGAGGCAGAACAAGTAAGATAACGCTCTAAATAGCGAAGGAGCCATCGTTGCTCAGTATTATAGGAAAGGAGGGAAAACCACGGACACCCACCAATAGGATAGTTTCAGAAAAACAAGACAATAAGAAATTAGAATTACAATACCGCGATAGATCGCGAAGGGCCAAATACATTGTTATCCTACAGTAAGAAGAAACCGACAAAATGTAGATTTGTCATTTTATTATTAATATGGTACCCTAGAATTAAGGCAACATAAGGTGATCTCCCGCAGTCATCTAAGGGCAGGACTTCCCCGAAAGCCCCAACGTGCAACATCCATGCGCAACCACGTAGATTATTAGGAGAGCAAAGGGCAGGACTTCCCCGAAAGCCCCAACACGCATCGATTACATAGACTACTAGGACATCAAAGGGCAGGACTTCCCCGAAAGCCCTAACGTATGACGACACATCATGCGCAACCACTCAAAGCGCAATCTGACTCTCGACAATCTGGAAACGCATGCAGCCGGAATTGTAGAAGACGGGCTACACGATATTCCTTGAAGGACGCTTGAAGGAAGATCACGACGCATCACGACGAACAGTGCATCGGTAGCTGAAGCCCAACGAAGGACGACTTGGACCATCCCTGTACAGTAGCTCTAGAACTCTCTCTCCTAGACCGTTCTTGAGCTCGAATAAGTGTGGGGGGATGCAGCGACCCACAGGACCGGACTACAGCTAGAACCAGCCGTGTCGCTAGACACCACCGTGCAGCTAGCTCAGATCTTTCTCTCCTAGATAGATCTTTGAGCTCGAATAAGTGTGGGGGGATGAAGCGACCCAGCTTGTCCAACAGCTAGCCCCAACCGTCTTCCACCTCAAGCCACCAACCGCCAGCCAAGATCGCCAACAAACATCGACGTCAGCAGAGAGAACACTCCGCAACCACGGAAGCTCGCCGGGCATGACACATCGCGAACGCGCGCGGCGAAAGCGCAAACATCGCGTCAGCAGAACCTAGCCAAGGTCGAAAACCGCCAGCAAACATCGCGTCAGCAGAACACAGCCAAGGTCTGAACCCGCACAGCTCGCATGGCTCATCGTGCCGACTTTCGTTTCATCACCATCACCCAATTCCGTTCCTGTATTCTCTCCTAGAGTCCTTTCCCCTATTTGAGCTAGTTTTAAGTTTGTATTGTATATCCCCTAAGGCAAACAATTGTACCAAATAAATGTAAATGTAAATGGTGAGAGCAATGAAAAAACTCAATAGAAAGAATGGATTACACCAAACAGGCACGAAGACCAATGACTAGCATCAACATTGCGGACGAAAACAGAGTTAAGTATCGGACAAAGCGCTGTTCCCAGAGAGATTGCAACAAAAAACGACGATAGTATGAAATGACTGAAAGTTTATTCGTTTTAAAATGTTTTATGTAGCTTTTCCGAAAATTTTAAATAATTCTGTATCTAGGACCGAACTAAACTGCATAAAAAGCAACCTTCCATTTATAATAAATGGGCTAAACTGGTAGAATGTTGTAGATATGAGGGGTGAATTTTTGGGAACCACAAATAAATATATGTAATGAATTTTTAAATTTATGAATCATATACAATATTTTCGAAAATACCCTCAAGTATCATTACTGAAAATTTCAAATCGATCCGACATCGCAATAAAAAGATATGAGGTCTAAAGTACAGGCAAACGGAATCTCCCATACAAATGTATAGACAACACGGGTTGACCGGTTGTACGAGTAAGGGGTGTCAACCAAATAATGCAAAACAAATTGTTTAAATTCCTTTTAAAAAAATGTTAGTTCAGCAAAACGAAAGAAAATTATTTGTTCTAGTCATTCTGAAAGATTCATGCCGATACGACAATTAAATCAAAAGTTATTTGAAAATAAAACTCCAAAACTACCCGGGTAGACGATTGAACGGATGCTCGAAGAGCAGCAAAAATTTTCCCCATACAATGCGGGAACGACCGTTCCCGCGTATAACAGTTTAACTCTGGCGTAGAACAGAAAACGAACATTTTTAAAAAAAATTGACAGTTAAACGTAAACAAACTACGGGAACGACACTTCCCCGGAATAGGGCCGAATATTTATGCAAAGTAGTCATTGTATACTTAAAAAGGTTTGTGTATTTTTTGAAAAAAAAACATATGCTCGGTATTCGCCCGGCATAGAAAAAACTAGAAGACGGTACCATTTTGGGGTGCAGTGTAGGGTATGCGATAAAAAATAAACCCAAACATCAGAGAAGAATGGAAAGTTTGAAAAATGTGTACTCAGACAACGGAGAATTATATTATAGAGGTCTTCACACTGATCATTTTCACAGCAAAGACTGAATGGGTCTGAAGAAGAGAGAACGTGGCCAATACTTTCGGAAACCTGTAAAAGTGTGTACTGTTATCCATGTAATCTTTTTTCGTCCTCACAGTCAAAATTGATTAAAGGGTTCAACAATTGGAGAGCAGTTTCAAATGTTACGAAAGTGTGATCACGAAAAATCTAAACATCACATGAAAGCTATGTGTATTTTATACAATAGATCCATGTGTATTTTATACAATAGATCCTCTAGCAAAAACAGAATAGATTCGAATTTGGTAAAAGAAGAAGAAAAGTATGAAATTTATAGGAGAAAAGTGTTAAAAAGAGTAATTAAAACCATACAATTATTAGGTCGTCTTGGTTTAGGATTTAGAGGGCACAATGAACAACAAGACTCAGATCGAAAGGGAAATTTTTTGACCTGTTTGGATTTCCTGAGATAATATGATGAATTTTTAAAGCATATACAACAATATGGTTTTAGTGGAAAGGGAAATGTGACGTACTTATCACATATCAATGTTGTTGATGAGTTCATAGAAATAATTGGAAATCGTATACGGATAGAAATTGTCAAAGAAATTAAAGCAGCTTCTTACTACAGCATAATTTTAGATTCTTCACCTGACATTTCCCATATAGATCAATTTACATTCGTCATAAGGTATGTAACGGAATCAGGAACAATATCAGAAAGATTCATAGAATTTATTCTTATTGTTAAACACCATGGATCATAATAAGAGAAAGAAGTGTTAAACATATTGGAAAAACTTGGATTAGATAAACAAAATTATCGTGGCCAAGCATATGACAATGCGGCAAACATGTCAGGGAAGTATAAAGGATAGCAGGCGCTCATCAAACAAAGTAATCCGACTGCAATGTATGTTCCTTGCGCTAGCCATTTATTGAATTGAGTTGGGAATTTCGCGGCTGAAAATTGTACAACAGCAGTTCATTACTTTTTATTCGTTCAAAAGCTTTTTAATTTTTTTCTGTTTCAACTGATAGATTGAAAATGTTAAACGAAAAGTTACAAACATTTGATAAACAGTCTGTATCTTTGAAAAATCTTTCGAACGCTAGATGGTCGACTAGAGCGGATGTTATCCATGCATTAAACGTTGGATACAACCAGATAAGAGTGGCTTTGCAAAAAGTCACCGAAAGTAGTACAGAAAAAAAAATTACATCTTATGATAACTCCACCACTCTTAAACCTGTGTTGGGGTAAGAGGTGGTACTCTTCATCATCATCATCAACATGCTTACGGGCTGTAGTGGCGTCTCGTCCACCTGAGCAACCTGTGCACTGCACAGTCATGAATTTATAAAAAGAATCACAAAATTATTTGTTTAGTTATGGTATTGTAATTTTCACCCGCAATAGCTGCGTTCAAAATCTACTTAACGCCTTACAACGTTGCGCTGGGCACTTCTGCTGGTGCACCGCTGCTACAAACGAGTATCTTTAATCAAATAAGAACAGTTCTCTTAACAACAGTCTCATAATACCATTCTCATTACAAACGATGAATAAACGCTAGTTTTCTTGTTAGCAAGAGTCAAAATCCAGTTGGAAAGTCGATCAGTTTTGTTTACGGGTGGGCAGTGGGCACTTCTGCCAGTGCACTAGCCAATCGTATATGTACACATTAGTTCTTTCGTACATGTGTTGAATGCGTCCATGTGAAATTGTCGATGTATAGGTGCCTTTCCTGTGCACATTAGATTGTACCCAGGCCGGACCCGAAGTGAGTCTGACTTGCCAAATAAGAATTTGATTCCCAGGCATTGACGAACCGCGGATGTATTTATTGAGTAGATATTGACGTTCGTGAAGTAAATTTGGAAGAAAATAAAACTTTGGAATAAAATCGAAGAAACAAACACGCAAATATAGCCAACAATTTAAAGTTAATTGAAAAATGTCTAAGCAGGCACGCTGGACTGGGCAATACTGCTGGTGCACACACTTTCATTCGAAAGATTGTTCATGCAATTGTTCTATTTAGCGTGAAATTACCAGTCAATTTATACATCAACATTGAGCAGGACATCGTAGATGAGCTGTTAAACTCGTTTTTCATGTAGATTCATTTAGTAGCAATTAAAGATTGCAGAACTAAATTGATCATTCAAGGTTCCTCAAACTATTCTTTCACTTTACATCCTGTCTAAATTCGTCGTCGTGTGTCGTGTCGTTCTGGTTCTAATGAACCACGTTATATGGTTTATCTAAGAAGGTATTACTTTTTTTGAAGGTGCACAACCATCTCATTTTCTCACGAGACGCCACTGCTTACAGCACTACATTAGTAAAAAATACGGTTATTTAATGAACCATTATCGAAATTAATTTCAAAATTACTCATCACAAACTACATGTACTGGTTTCATTGAGCTGTACGGAATACAATTATAAACTGTATTGAATGCAATGATTGAGGCGTAGATTGATCAAGCTTAATTTTAAGAACTTGTAAAGCAGCAATCTGAAACTGACTTATTAATAACACTTACCACACTTTACACTACTGTTTTCGTATTCCTCCGCCTTTTGATCTTGATGATGTAACCAAACTTCAACACATCCACAGAATATGTAAAAATCAACAAGGCTGAATCAGAAAGAAGGCACTTCCTTAGGCGCCCATGAACATTACGCCCTAGAAAAAGAAGGGAAAATAAAAACGTTAAGAATGATTTGCAAACAAATAAAGCACACACTTTCAACGCAATCGCTTCTACTGCTACAAGTCAAATTGATGAATTCTATTCAAGCCACGCTCACTGTAATGCCGGGGTTAACACGTTAACCGCCCAACCTATTTTTTTACACTTTCCGTAGACGCCACTCGCTTTGCAATTTCGTTCGATGTTGAGTGCATGAGAATAATCAACTTACCATTGCGTGCCCCAGTTTCGACGGGACAAATTAACAGCACAAGTCATCAGCAACATTTCCGTCTCGAGACGGTACTTGAATAATTACCGATCAATTACCGATTAAACCCCGTGTTCCAAAATCATAAATTTACAGGAACCTAAGCTAACGAAGATGTATACCTTTTCGGCAGCAAGAACACTCGGCTAGTTTACACAACAGGAAACCAACCAGGCTAAAATTGACAGCTCGCGGGCACCATAATGCATATTATGATATAATTTCTCAAGAAAACTGTTACAAAAAGCGCGTGCGTGCAGTTGTGGAGTTCTGTACTAAACGAATACAGGGCTTTACCTACATACATACAGGAGCCAACCAACAATTCTGCTCGAAAAACTGTTCGAGTGCTGGAAAAATTTCCAAATTTTATTTTAGCCGACCTCAGCCCACACAAAAATTAGAAGTTTCTTTGTATGCGCAGAGGAATTTTGAGGGAAACCGTGTTCCGTACGATAAAAAGAAAATATTTGACAATCGCTCTTTCTAATTTATGTGTTCAGTTTGTCTTAGGCAGCGCTCTGTGAGCTATCGAACAAGACAAACACGACAAACACGACAAAAAAAAACGATCAAATCCATGCAATCATATGGAGGTGCTCTGTCAACCTGCATCGAACATGTCAGACAAACACGACACAGAACAAAACAGTTTGATTTTGTCGTGCAGGGCTGTATCCCACGGAGAAACAGTATATACCTTGTTTATTCTGCTACCTTGCTGCTGGGAGAGTGAACCCCTGGTCACAGCTTTGCGCAACCGCATGCGGTTGCGTTTTTTCCCATGGGAGAGATAGGAGCTGTCATGGGCTGTCACCGCAGACGCAAGACCTTGCGGTTTCTGTACTAAAAAATCAAACGAGTTTGATTCTTGCCGCAGACTCTTGTGTTTTGATATGTCAACAGTAAATATTGTTCCTAGTAGACTTTAATGAGATTGTATGCTCATATAAGTGGTATATTCAAACATTAAAGTATTATTTTTGGCAATAACCTGTGCTCGTTTGACAGATCAAAAACGCAACCGCATGCGGTTGCGGAAAGCTGTGACCACAGGTTGACAGTTCTTCACGACAAGTCGCAGAGCACCCTTCGAACAATGGCTGGTATCGCGAACGAATCGATCGAGACGATTTCGATCAAAAGAATTAGTCGAACGAAATCTAAATCTGCTCGAAATAGCTATCGGCAACGGGATTTCTGTTTCGATCGATGAACTATGGGCGTTCGTAAAGTCGAGCAGCAAGCGAGCAGTCAGATCGATGTTGTTTACGTTTGTGGTATCACGCAACGCTGCTGTGTTTTGTGTAATTAAGTGAGTCAAAAGTTGATTGAAATGGAAATTAAACATGATTTCTTCGACGTTATTTATAAACGATGTTGAAGCGGATGCAATCGACCTGGCGAAACATCGTAGGAAATTACGGAAGGAAATTAATCCTTTGCATTTGTCGGAGATAGCGTAAGTGACAAACACTGCAAAGAAGAATCTGTTGATGTGTATTTGAAGAGCATGGGGTACAAATATTTTTTTACGATTTTGTTGTGCACCACGCAGCTGCACCGGTCATGGGGTATTAGCCATCGTCGCACCCAGCTCAATTTTCTCAGTATATTTCGGATCACATGGGGTACCAATAATTTTTATGAATCCGAATAATTGAACCCAATTTATAAAAACATCAAAAATCACTTTAATACGCCTTCGTTGAATCTGTTTATTTAAAGGAAACATGTTTGAAAATGCTTATGCGACCGCTCTCGATAGCTCTCGACCTGTCTAAATCATTTCGATCGAGAAAAGGCGTATGCGATAGGAATTCTCGATCGAAATCGAGTCAACTGTTGACTGCTTGACATTTTATAGATCGTTTGCTTCTACGTTTCGATCGCGATAGGTCTTTGTCATTCCGATGAAGCAAATGAACAAAAAATGAACACTTTTCGACAGGTTCATGCAGTCGATCGAAATCGAAACCGTTCGCGATACCAGCCAATGTCGTGTTTGTCGTGTTTGTTGGACTGTTCACAGAGCGCTGCCTTACTTGTGTCTACCATTGTTAGACGAGGAATTGATCTGTAATATTTTTCCAGACTTTTACTGCCCAAGTAAGCTCTGGCAGGGCGTTTGACATAAAAATTATGTCCGATCGTGTAATATCGCAAAGTTCCACAAAACGGGTTTTGCAGTTATCTGATCATTTTCATATTTGAATTTAGCGTATTATTTATTCTATAGTAAGACTGTTGTCAGTGCTTTGTCGCACGATGTTTTGTCGGACGACAGGTCCCCGCCAATTTTTCTGTAATTTTTCAAATTCTTGGGCGATTAAATGAATTTTATTATTTTTCTTACCGCCCCGCAACACGAGCCGCAAACTCAACAAGTTTGCGACGCAAAGAGGGGAACAACCGAAAAATTTTCTTCAAAATCTTTTCAGCTCCGTCAGCTGAAAACTGCAACCGCAAAGTTTTTGACAGCGAACCGCAAACTCAAATGCATCAGAACCAGAAGATGAAGAAGAATCAACTGTGAAAATAACAAAACTCAAAAACTAAATTAACGGAAATACGGGGATAAATTTACGAGTTTATTTTGCAGCTACGTAGTGTTGGGTCATATGAATCTTTCGACGAGATTCATTCGCATGAATCTTTTACGTAAGATTCATTCAGAATCATTCATGAATCTCTTGGGATTCATGAATCTCTCGGGATTCATGAATCTCTTGGGATTCATGAATCTCTCAGGATTCATGAATCTCTCGGGATTCATGAATCTCTTGGGATTCATGAATCTCTTGGGATTCATGAATCTCTCAGGATTCATGAATCTCTTGGGATTCATGAATCTCTTGGGATTCATGAATCTCTCAGGATTCATGAATCTCTCGGGATTCATGAATCTCTTGGGATTCATGAATCTCTCGGGATTCATGAATCTTTCGGGATTCATGAATCTTCAGATTCATGAATCTTCATGAATTTTCATGATGATGATGGCCCACCTCATACCCCTGCACAGGATTGAGATGAGACGGATTATCTTTAAGATATATAGTATTAAACAAAAAAAATTTCATACATTTATTATAAAATCAAAATATCATTTACAAATGGATGATTTGAGAATCACGCTACAAAGTCCTCGTAAGGATGACAGGTTGCCCGCCTGTAGAGATCAACTCAAAACAAATCTTTACAAGGTGAGCGGCAAACAAGTCCATTTGACGATATATATTAATTACTTTAAGATATGTAGTGTTAAACAAAAAAAAATTTCATACATTTATGACAAAATCAAAATATCATTTTACGAATGGATGATTTGAGAAACACGCTACAAAGTCCTCGTAAGGATGACAGGTTGCCCGCCTGTAGAGATCAACTCAAAACAAATCCTTACAAGGTGAGCGGCAAACAAGTCCATTTGACGATATATATTAATTACTTTAAGATATGTAGTGTTAAACAAAAAAAAATTTCATACATTTATGACAAAATCAAAATATCATTTTACGAATGGATGATTTGAGAAACACGCTACAAAGTCCTCGTAAGGATGACAGGTTGCCCGCCTGTAGAGATCAACTCAAAACAAATCCTTACAAGGTGAGTGACAAACAAGTCCATTTGACGCGCGCGTGTCTCAATTCTGTGCAGCCTCTTACAAAAAACAATCAAAAGTAAAAAAAAATCGTTAAGTTTAATTCTAAATCATCATCATCATCTATGATTGACGAATGCTGTGTACACATATCCTACTTTCTATTCAACTAACTAGCGTACTCTATCCTAAACCAAACTACTTCTAACATAAGCCGCACACAATCTTTTGAACTCAGGTAGTGTACCCGCACTGACAATTGTGATTGGTAGTTTATTGTAATACTGAACACCTTTAAAAAACAAAGAATTTCGGCCACTAATCGTCGTATAGCTCGGCACTCTCGGTTCGTTTGCTCTCCGGGTAAAGTGACGATGGATATCACAGCCTCGCTCCACTCTCTCGCTCAAATATCCAGGTAGATGACCCTTGAGAAGCTTATGGATGAATACCATGGTGCGGTACACAACTCTCTGTTTAACTGACATCCATTGCAGAATGTCAAGCATTATATTAGACGAAGTGAACCGATTACAGCCCAGTACATATCGCATGGCTTTATTTTGCAATCTTTGTAGCCTATTAAACTGGGTCTGTGTGGCAAGAAACAGGATCGACGAACAAAAGTCAAGGTGTGTCATAATTAGAGAATTGTACAACTGAATTCTACCAACCAAGCTCAGGTCACTCCTTAATCTTCCCAAGACGCCACATCGCTTTGCCATTTTTTTAATCAAACTGTCAATGTGGGCTGTAAACCTGAGTTTCTCGTCAATAATTACTCCTAGGTACTTAGTCTCCTGCACTACATTAACCGGAACACCACCTATGCTCACCTGCGACGGAAGTACTTCTGGTCTACGAGAAATCACTAACATATTAGTTTTTGACATATTTAATTTCAGCTTTTTAAATTTTAGCCATTTGTTCAAGACAGCAAGGTCGTCATTGAGACGTCTAACAGCTTCGCATTTAGATTGATTATCGACAAAAATTACTGTATCGTCTGCAAACAGATTTATATCGCAGTGCTGCAAAACCTTATTCATGTCATTTATATATAAAATAAATAAAATCGGGCCCAGCACACTGCCCTGTGGAACTCCAAGTGTATTTTCTAACGCTTCAGAAGTAGAGCTCCCAAACATGGTCCTCTGGGTTCTACCCCGAAGGTAATTTTCGAACCAATTGAGCTCCTTTCCCCTGATACCAAACTTCTTCAAACACTCCAAAAGTAGAGGTCGCGATATAGTCTCAAACGCTCTTTTAAGATCCAAAAAGACAACAAGAATAACATGTCCACGATCCATAACATGTTTCCACTTAGCTAATACCAGATTCAGAGCGGTTTCGCAGGAATGACCTTCCCGGTATCCCGACTGCTCCGGCATTAGCAACTGGTTACAAGTCAAGTATTCTACAAGTTGTTCCTTAACAACAACTTCCAGAACCTTTTCAAGTATGTTCAACATGTTAATGGGCCGGAACTCCTCCGCAACGATAGTTCCAGGCACTTTAGGAATAGGAATTACCACAGATTCTTTCCACGTGGTGGGAAAACTACCAGTCATGATGGACTCATTCACGATGCTGAGCAGCTCCATTCCAATGACCTCAAAACTGTCCTGTATAACCTGAGAATTAACATTAAACAATCCAGCAGTCTTCCTCAAGCCAAAACATATTGTCTTAAGTTTGCCAAGACCGACTGGATGAAAATGAAACTCATGTTCCACAGGAGCAGCCATACTTAGCTCGACCGGCTCGACCTCAGGGTCAATACTAAGATGGACACCCAAGACACTGTCCACGAAATACCGATTGAACATCCGCGCAATAGTCAGTTCGTCGTAAATTATGCTATTATCAAATTTAATGTTAGAACTTTTAATTTCATTCGAAGGCTTCAGTAATGCCTTTAGCAGCTTCCAAAGTTCTTTACTATTATTTCTGTTTTCAAAAATTTTGGAGGCGTAATATTGTTTTCTCGTATTCTTAATCTCCTTTGAATACCTGTTTCTGAGTTGTCTATACGCCTCCCAATCTGCAGGTCTATTACTTCATAAAAATTGTTTATACTTTTTGTCCCGATTATACTTTAACCGATCTAAACTTTTTGTATACCACTTTTTATGGTCGTTTATTTTTATCTCTTTTTCATGAATCAATTCCTTCATACTATTTTCAAGGACATTAACAATTCTATATGCTTTTTCTTCAAAGCTGTGAGCTTCTAAACTCAGGCCGTCGGACACTAGTCTTTGGAGATTAGTTTTGGAATATCTGTCCCAACATTTTATACGCTTTTTATTGGACGAGCACTGACTACTCGCAAACCTCCAACCAATAGTCTCATGATCAGATATCCGAAGTTCAGGGAATATAAAAGTCTTTAGTGATTCGTCGCTGCTGAATACATGGTCGATTAAAGTTCTACTGTTTCCTGAAATACGTGTAGCTTGTTCAACCCTTTGTACCATACCCATAGAATCCATGAGTCTTTTCAGTTGAATGGATTCAGACGCATTCAGCCAGTTAATATTAAAGTCACCGACTATAATATTCAATTTTTCCAATTCCACAAATTCATCCAGCCACGTTTCAAGCACTTGCAAAAATCGCACATTACTTGAGCTAGGTGAATGATAAACCAAACCATATCGTCCAACCTTTGCTCCAGAAGTTACTGCTATACCCAGAAACCAATTGCCCTCCCGCGACTGATTAACAACCACGTCGAGGGAGACCGATTCCCTGACATAGACCGCAACACCTCCCGTGTGACGAGAGTGGGACAAACAAGCTACAACTTTAAACCCATTTATTCCATACTGTTCGAAGGCATCAGGATCTACGATATGAGTTTCAGTGACAAATAACAAAATAGGTTGTGTGTCCTCAACCATCTTTTTTAGCATGATGTAACTGGACGATAATCCAGCCACGTTTAGGTACAAAAAATCAGTAGACCTATTGGGTGCCTGTGATAGCTATCTAGAAAACTCTTTAGTTTTGTCCAAAAGTCTCTTGAATGATGGACAGTCTTTGCTATTTGCTGCATGATCCGTATTGAGTCTCAGCTTTCTATCAGCGTTCGCTCTAACACAATTAACGCACTTTAGGACCTCGGATTTGCACTCTGCAGTTCGGTGACCCTCACCACAGCGTGAGCATGTATCTTCATTTTTACAAGTGGTACTTTTGTGTCCAAACTGGCCACATTTGAAACACCTTAACACATGGTACGACTCATGCACTCGACACCGATCGAAACCCACAAAGACCTTCTCCCTTTCCACCATGTATCTTCCCGTGTCAGCATCAACCTCCAGCACAACATTATGCTTTTGGTACTTGAAGCTAGAATTAATATAATGTCCTATCACTTTAACATACGATCCCGGTATTCCTAGGTTCTGCTTCTTTAGTAGTTGAACTATTTCCTCGTCGGCATACCTTTCACTCATACCAATAACATTAAGGCGTTTTGGAGGAGCTGAGGTAGAATATTTGGAGCCTAGCGCTGACAATAAGTTCTTTTGTGTATTTTCAAGGTCCTCCTGCGTTTCAAACTGAGCAATAACCTGCCCAGCTCTACCGTTGCGAAGTTCAATTATTCTGTTGTCTCCCGGATCCAAATGCGTTCGTATATCCAAGCGAGTTTGCTCGCATGTTTGATCAGTGGTTGGAGCAATAACTAATGATTTACAACATCTGACAGATTTAGTTTTCTTAGTGTCCTTTTTCTTATTAGCCTCATTTTCAGATCCCTTGACCTTATCGATTTGTGTCTTTGACTTAGTTTGTTTCTTATCCATAGATATTTTCGGGGATGAATCAGGTGTGAAAAAATTTAAGCTCTCACTATGTACCCGCTTTCTTTTGCTTCTAACTGTAATGTAATCTGATCCAACAACTTGTGCGCAAGTTGGTGCTGTCTGAATTTCTTGTTCACAAACAACCATACTTTCATCTTTGTTTTTTGACGTAATTTTTCGATCAACCATCTCACACATATCTTTTTTAATCATTTCAATGGCTTTCGCCAACTGATCACTAACACGCTCAAATCCTAAATCCATTTCTCGTTTCAAAGCTGCACTAATATCTACAGATGTGATCTTTTCGGTCTTACTTAAGCAAGTATCACATTTATAAAAAACATTAACACACTCGTTTACAAACCTTGCTGATATTTTATTTAGTGAAGTACAAGCCAAATGATATGTGGCTTCACAAGTGCCACACACCATTGGCTCATCTCCAATGAGCACAGGTCTGGTGCACCGCGCGCACTCCATGACCGAGACGAAAGGAGCTACACACACTAAAACACAAATCAGCTATATCGCTGGCGTCACCTAGTGACGCCGCTTCGTCAAGCCACTAAAATAAAATCGTTTGTAACACCTAACACGCACTGTCCCACAACTAAACAATATAACTCCAGTGTGCCGAACGCATTCAGTCACCTCACTGACAAAACACACGGCAGCACACGGTCAAAAACTATACTTAATCGTCAAAAAACTGGGACGACGAACGAAAACACCACAGCATCCGTCAACCCTACTACTACTTGGGTGAAAGATTCATTGAAAGATTCATGAATCTTCGTTGATTAATGAATCCTTAGGGATAGGAATCATAAGGGAACAAACTAAAACAGACAACGACGATGCTTTGCCCGACCGTAGGAGGTACAGTCTGACAAGAAAGTATCCGTACAGTCATCAATTTCAACTTCAAGCCTAGTTATCTCAGCGACTACGTGACCTAGGACAACCATTTAAACGACATATCGTACATAAACTTCTATTCTATCCAATGAGGTCTTAACATTTCGAAAAAGTTACTTGTAGGTCACTTTGTTCTATAGAAACCCAAAAAAAGGCTCAAAATCGATGACAAAAAAGTATCCGTACATGATGAGTATTGATGATGTGCCATCGGTACCTGATGTGCCAATATGTTACAATCAATGCCACTTGCCTCAATAATGGCCAGCAAGTGCCAAGGCATCATTTCTACAAGTTTTTTTTCGAAAGATGCTGGAAATTTGACCCGATTTCTATAATGTTTCTAAAGGGGTCTACTAAGATCAAGATAATGTCCCGTTCATGGTAAATCTAGGCGTCTTTCGACAAATGTTGTACAGAGATCGATTCCGGAGACTTTGGGAGTATCGTCAACACTTGTACGGTCTCATAAAGTGGTAATTCTTGGACAATACATGGTCTATTCTTGGGATCGTAATTTTACTCAGAGAGCATATTATTGAACATTTAAAGTTTAACCTAGCCATGGCTTGTCCAAGTGACAAAATGGGCGAAGTAGACTATGTCCCACAGATGATTCATATTTAATTCCTGAGACTTAGCATGAGATTTTTCACAGGGTTCATAAACTTGCCAAGTTAGGTTCCCTTTACATCACAAGAAAAAGATAGTTCTCTATCGGTTGCAGCTGTTTGCCTAGTTTCACCGGCCATTTCACGTTAAAATATAAAAATAATAGATATAAAATTGTTGCCGCCATACTTTTAGACACTTGATAACTCTAAATAATGACTAGGCTGATATTTTGACTACTAGAACCTCACCAAACCGGTGTTTTTGGTCAAGAAAGTCGGGTGTACGAATACTTTTTTGTCATCGATTTTGAGCCTTTTTTTGGGTTTCTATAGAACAATGTGATCTACAAGTAACTTTTTCGAAATGTTAAGACCTCATTGGATAGAATAGAAGTTTATCTACGAGATGTCGTTTAAATGATTGTCCTAGGTCACGTAGTCGCTGAGATAACTAGGCTTGAAGTTGAAATTGGTGACTGTACGGATACTTTCTTGTCAGACTGTATATATTTTCCCATCATCTCCTATTTTAATGTAGTGCACCCGGTTGACAAAAATTCAAATTTTTTGCAGCTTTCATGTAGTTACGCTTACCGAAGAACACACTTGGAACGCATGATCGGTTCGCTTAGCAAGAACGCATACTCGAAACGCATACTCCAGACGTTATATATAATAATATATATAATTATAAACTGGTATAAGAAGCCTAAGGTTAGTAAACTAATTGTCGTTACTGGCAACACGGCCACGCGCGGCGAAGCTAGCTGGGACATCGAGAGACCACGATCGTCCCTTTTTGATTCGAACCTCCGAGCTAGCAGGTCTAGTTAAGCGATTTATTATTCAAAGTTAGATTAAGTTTAGTTTAGGTTAGGTTTAATGAGAGTATAATAAATTTATAACGTTTTTTGAAAACATAATTATATATTTGACACCGCGTCCACACGGCATAGTAGCGTAGCGATTTTGACACTCCGTCGTAGTGTAAATGTTGGTCGAGAGGCTTTAGCCACGGCCATAAAAAATAGTTGACACTACGACGGAGTGTCAAAATCGCTACGCTACGATGCCGTGTGGACGCGGTCTGATAATATATCTTTACTATTAATTATACATATTATTTATACACATGTTAACCGTTACCCATTCAACCGCCTACCTGGGTAGTTTTTGGATTTATGTTTTTAAATAACTCTGGATTGGATTGGCGTATCGGCATGAAACTTTTAGAATGCCTAGAAAAACTCACTTTCTATCGTTTTACTAAATAAAAAAAAATTTCCAAGGAATTTAAATAATTTTTATTCGAGTTTTTCGGTTGATACCCCTCAAACGTTCAACCGGACTACCCGGGTAGTCCATACATTTTGTATGGGAGATTCCGTTTTCCTGTACTTCAGACCAAATAACTTTTTATCTAGACGTCGGGAAGATTCGAAATTTTAAGTTTGGTAAATTAGCTCGCGAAAAACGCGACGTCGCTTTAGCTCTTGTCAAATGTCAATTCAAAACGTAAACAAACCGACAACTGGACAAAATGTAGACAAACCGAAACACAAACGCGAACAAAACGAGCAATATTCTCCACAAAACATCGGAGTTTTTGTTTTACTACTTATTTCTACTCTTCTGAAATGTAGTTCAGTTATAAAACTCCGTTTTAATTGATATTTCCAACGTTTCTTCCGGTGCCGAAACGAAAACAAACTGGCCGGTTGACAGAAATTTAAATTTTTACTGCTATCATGTAGTTCCAGCAAGAGTCCCAGCAATCTGCCATGGAAAAACTTGCTGTTACTACATGACAGCTGCAAAAAAATTGAATTTTTGTCAACCGGGTGCACTTCATTAAAATAGGAGATGATGGGAAAATATATACCTCCTACGGTGGGGCAAAACATCGTCGTTGTCTGTTTTAGTTTGTTTTCTCAGTGAATTTCTTTTGCGCCAAACTAACCAAGGTTGAATGAAATACGTAACTAAACAAATATGCCAAAATTCAACAAACTTTTTGGGCCGAATTTGTGCTCAAATGTAATATATATTTCCCAAAACTCCCCTACCTCTATCGCGCTTTGCTGTTCCCTAAAGATTCCTATCCCTAAGGATTCATTAATCAATGAAGATTCATTAGTCAATGAAGATTCATTAATACCGAGAGATTCATGAATCCCGAGAGATTCATGAATCCCGAGAGATTCATGAATCCTGAGAGATTCATGAATCCTGAGAGATTCAAAATCCCATGAATCCCCCAAAGATTCATGAATCTTTCGTTCAGCGATTCAGATTCATTAATTTTGTTGAAAGATTCATTCAGATTCATGAATCTGAATCTGAAATACACAACTCTACAGCTACGGTAATATTTTGTCATTTTATAGTTAGAATATCAAGTATAAATTCACTGTAGATGAAACTAAATTACATTTAAGTTGGATTTTCCAAGTTTGTTTCAAGTTTTGGGTACTCGACTCGATGATCCGCGATAGGGTAGTTAGCCACACTTCACTCATCAACAGATTATCCATCTTTTACTTTTTGTGTGAACTGAAATAAGATCTTGTTTGCTTTGAAGGAAGCTTTTTGAGTTAACTGAAACAAAAACAGCAGAGACTGACGCGTGCATAGACGGTCAGAAACTTTGCGCTTGCATTGACTGGCGACAGCATTGGTACCGCAAAACGCGGCTACACGAACCGCAAAGAATTTGACGTCAACTTGTACGGTTTTCGAGTTTGCGCTTGGAGTTTGCGGCTCGTGTAGCGGGGCTTTTAGATGAAAGCCACAACTCCGAGTTCATAAAGTCCAATTTTGTTGACGGATAAAACCGGATGCGTCCATCCGATAAAATCAAATGATTCTGATTTTATCGTGCGATTAAATCGTGCGAAGCTTGCAGCGAATCGTGCGAAGCTTCGCTGACGCGGAAAAGCACTGACACTAGCCTAATGAACAAAATCCGTTGCAAACAACAAAGCAAAAAGTAAACAAATCGCCACTTTGACATATAAATCCCAGTCGAAAGAAAATCGGAACCGGTCGTGCCTGATTCCGATTTTGAGGAAGGAATTCATCTCCCGCTAGGCGATTTCGAGTACTTTCCACTATCCGCAACCACCCCTGAATATTGCTTTGGATGTTCTATACAAGACTCGGTGCATGCTTTCTCCCTTACACGCCCAGGCTATTTTTTGCTATTTTCCTCTTCTGTGTTATGAACGTACCGCTTCTGTTGCGTATTGCAACGGTCCGATGTGTAGAAATATTGAGAAGTAGAGGGTGCTAGGAACTACGACCGATCATCGCTGCTGATAATCAGTATATTCTGCCACTAATACGCGGTGATCGGAGTAGTGGTAAAGGCGAACGTGCCGAACCGACAGCTAATCGGGTCAGGGCAACGCCTGATATCCGAAAATTAGCAAAGGGCAAGGACCGAGGTTGTAGCGTGACAGGCCAGAAAGTGATAAAAGGACGCGCGGCAGAGGATAACGGGTCTTACTTTCTGGGCAACGGGAGAAGACTCACGTTGTAATTTTTAACTCAATTTATATTCATTTCGTTATTCTCTATTAACTATTGACCAATTAAAGAGTTCAAAAAAAGCATAACAATCTTCTTATTGCCGGCCGAAAGTGAGTCTGTTGCGTTGCAACACCTTCGATCTAACATGGTGTGTGAAACATGTAAAACTGTACACTCGTGTGTTTCCTTGTGTAGGTACTAGAATTGCCCGACGATTCGGTGAAAATTTGACAAAACCAAGGCGCCATTTGTAGTCAAGAGCTAACCGGGCTAACACGGTTGCGCACCAACGCGAACAAAGTTTTAGGAGAAAAGGATCCTTAAAAGGCTAGAGTGATTGCCGCCAAAGCAGCATCCCCGTAAGCCAACGAAGTGCCCGAGGAATCTACATGTGAGGCAGCAAAGACGGAGTCGGAAGTTTCGGTGCAACCGATGTCGCCAATCTTGGTCTTGCTAAAGAGGGTAAGCACAAGTATGCCGTTGTTCAGTCCGTACCAGTTTTTGTGCAGTGTAATGAAATCTCAATACATTTTTAGACGATTCGCCGGACAGACGAGCCCGGGATATTCCTTCCGGGATAATAAATTTTTCATAATTTTTCGAATTGGAGTTTGACATGTTTATTTTGCGCCACCAACCCGAAAGAAACCACTTTTCACAACTACATACATAAACCTGGGCGGCTCGTTCTCACTCACACACTCTCAACTAGCATAAATTGATGCACGCACACATCTCCATTTGCTTGTTTATCCGACTGCTCGAACGTCCTACATCGTTCTACCGCGTGCCAGCTCCCATATAAAAACGTCCTACCTTTACCCACGCCCGAGGCCCGATGACACAAGTGCAGGACAACTTGCATGCGACCTCGCCTAGCGGGCAGTTGATCCAGTTTGAAAGAGCAGTTAAAAAAAAAAGATAAACTAATCGGCAGTGAGTTTTTAGTGACCAAAAAAAAGTCTACTGAGGAAGCGTTATTAAAGAAAGTAAGGAAAACGGAAGAATGTGGGTGCACGACCCCGGCGAAGAGAAAAAAATCACAAAAACAACATATGGACACATATGAATCCATAACCTATGTGTTTGCGCGCGGTTCACGTCCTGGCCAAGCGAAGGATTTGGCCGTCTAGGACCCGTGAATTCGTCAACCAACGGGCTTAACGCAGATTGGGTGTTCTGCGGAATTGGGAACCGAAGAAGAGATGTTCTCTGCTGCTCAGGACCTTGTACCGATCTTAACAAAAATCTTCAACAAATCCTTGTAGTCTCGAAGCTTTCCGTTCCTTTGGAAATCAT
This sequence comes from Anopheles coustani, assembly GCF_943734705.1. Lineage (NCBI taxonomy): Eukaryota > Metazoa > Arthropoda > Insecta > Diptera > Culicidae > Anopheles > Anopheles coustani. The sequence goes on along the minus strand of NW_026525417.1, from coordinate 171,995 downwards.
CATGGATGTTCCCTGTTCACAAAAAGACGGACCGGGGTGATACCACCATGCTATTCGCGTTTAGCAAATTGTTTGAGCTACTTCTAGTCAAACATCTCCAGCGAGGATTTCGACTTTCGATCTTTTCTGTTCAACATGGTTTAATGCTAAATAGATCATAATGTGTGTTGTGTATTTTACTTAACAAACTTTATTTTCTTCTCAATATTTCACATGAGGGTTTACAGACGATCTACTTGCAATGCTAGTACCAGCGAGAGTGAGAGTTGTGTCAACTGTCACTGAACTAAACGTCAACTGTCAATGGACTAAATGTCATTGCGTCAAATCCAATACATAACAATGTGCTTCCGGGTGTTTATACGGGCTTCCTCGCTTACTTCGACTCCGTCAATCATGCCCTGTTGCTTGAAAATTGACAATGTATGGTGTTTGGACAAGGGTTCAGCTTGCTCGATGCCCCGATGTCCCGGACTACGAAACAAGCATACTCCCTCCTCTTGCCCTTTGGATTCCATCCCGCTATGCACCTACACGGTAGAAGCATGGATGGAAGGGCTTCTGTCCCTAGGTTAAAATCTCAGTTTACGGACGCTGTGGCACGCAACTAACTCCTGAAGGGTGAAAGCGCGTGTCGCTAAAGGACTAACAGGTACCCCCTGCCTACCAGGGTCATGTTTCCCAAGCCTAAAGCGACGGACTCGGTGCAGTGCAACTTAAGCGGCTCAGGAGATCGATCCGACACCAATACCTCCTAAAAACCCGAAAATGGGGACTTGCTCTTGTTCTTGAGGCATGGCCTCTTCCCTTTTACTGCACTTGGCGTGCTGACTCGTTCTGCGATTTCTCGCCCTCTTTCTGCACTTGCGTGCTCTCCTTCTCCTCTGCACTTGACGTACCCTCCTTGCACTTTCGTGCCTGTAGGTGCCACGATTGAACAATGTATGGTGTTCATGGTGGCCTTCCTCAGTAGATTCAGAATTTCTTGACTGGAAGATTCAAGTCAACATTGGTTCGAGCTTTGGTGCTCCATTCTGCAACATGAATTAGCAAAAATGGTTTCACTGCTTCAAACCAATACAGTCAAGCAAGCAATGCTGCTAGATCTAGAGGAAATATATGAAAAAACTATTAAAACTGTATTAGATGGCATAATACCGTATCAAAATATGAATCTTTCAGAAAGTCAAATAAAAACTATAGTTGACAAAAAAGATAATGATCAATACCGCCAACACCTTCAGCGTACATTTAATTATATGCTCATCCTTCGGCCTGGTAGAAACATAATTGAGTGGTATGCGTTAATGAGCTGGCCTAGTGGGCGTGTCATAGTGATGCACGAAGGCTCAACCATACACTTCCCTATTGCGCCAGCAATCGGCGTGAAGGTTAGCCGTGCGCAGCAGCAGCCTAGACGTCGGGTGTTTCCTACATTATGGCGAAGCTACACAAATATTCACTATATTGCACGCGTTCACTTCACCTCACTGAACTGGACCGCACCTGATCTTTCTAAAGAATCATCTTTCCCAGACCGATCACCGTTAGCGGCCTAATTTTGTATGCAAGGGAGATGTCGCGGAGACCGAGCATCTTTTGTGGCAACATTTTTTATGTAAGGGAAATGGCACGGAGAGTCATTTCTGTTAGTTAAGCTACAAAAAAACAAAAAGAGGAACAAATTCACGCAGAAACGAGTACAGCTCGTAAAGCAAAGAAAGTCTCTGTAGCTCAGAGTTCGAAAGCTAAGTCCGCTGCAAAAAATGCTAAGTACACTATTTGATGGCGGTTGAAATGCGTTTCTATAATTTCAAGTTGATCATTGAATATTGTTGAATCCATTTTGTTTTAAGAGCGCTAAGCAAGGCACATAACAAAAACCAGGCGCCAAAATCGGAACATGATGTGCCACATAAAGAGTTTGTGGAACTTGAAGAAATATTAATCTTCGTGTTTCTCATTTATTTTAGTAATATTCTATGGAAGTTAGTTTAACTTTGTATACACAATTTCCTCAACAGCACCAAATATGGTCCATCAACGGTAGAAGATAATTAAATATGCTCCAGAAAGAGATTACGAAGAATACACATCAGTCAAGACAACGCAAGCGTATACATTGTGGACAACGCCATCGCATACATTGTGGACATCGCCAGAGCATACATTGTGAGTCAACATTCGATCATCGCGACGCAGCACCCGGACCACAACATTATGCTGAGTTGCAGCTTCCCATAGCAACGCGGACCGCCCGCATTATGCTGAGATTGCAGATTCCCGCAGCGACGCGGACCACTTAGCATCAGAAGACCGTGAACCAACGATCCAGATCGCGAACCGATCATCAGTTGGTATCCAGCATCCGAAACCGATAGTTGGGTATTAACCCGCACATATGTTGTAGGAAATAAAGTTTAAGTTTTTTTAAAACTCAAACACCAGCAGCAGTGCGTTAACTGGCGCCCGAATAGGGACCGCGCTATGTGAAATTAAGTACAAGTGAAAGTGAAAGTAACCACGCTAGAGTGATAGTTACCACCGAATCCCAAACTTAAAAAGACTTTCCTGATCGCCGAGTGCAGCCGTGTAAAAAGGATCCCGAGTCACCTGTGCAGTTAGCAGCTCACACAGGACAAAAAGGAGCCATCCATTACACCGAGAAGGAAGTCATTCACAGCCGGTTTTCCAGAAACTAAACTACGCCCGCTAGAGGAGCAGTAAAACACAACGCCCGTCAGAGGAGCATCATAAATCATAAAACCATCGCCCGATACAGGATGCGTATGGTACTGTAAGTAACAAAAAAAAAAACAGTAAGTAAAAATTGTGAAACAAAAATCAAAAGTGATTATAAAAACGTGATTAACAAATATTAAGTAAAATTACCTAGTGAAGTGAAAAACGTGTTAAAACAAAAAAATCCTGGAGGATCTTATAAATTCATTACAATCTTTTTCCTTCAAAATGTCGAGACCAGACCTTGACCAAATTATTCCGATCCACCGCTTTACTTTACAAAGCCAGATGGAACAAGTGTAAGTCCCGAAAGTTTTGAAAAAATCCCTGATTTGGTAAAGGATCTACCAAATTTTACTGGGGATCCGCGAACTGATTAGCTGGTTGAACGACGTAGACAGCTTGGTAAAACTGTACCAAACTAAAAGTACAGACACACTTGAACGCCAAAACAAATACCATATGATCTGCAAATTTATTCGCAGAAAAATCCGCGGTGAAGCGAACGATTCACTCGTTGCTTCAAACGTAGGCATTAATTGGAACCTGATCAAAAAAACATTGGTCACGTATTACGGTGAAAAGAGAGATTTGGAAACATTAGACTTCCAACTTATGAGCGTGCAGCAGAAGAACCACTCACTGGAAGTATACTACGATGAAGTAAATAGATTGCTCTCGCTTATAGCAAATCAAATAAACACTGACGAAAGATTCACACACCCCGAAGCCTCAAGAGCTCTAATCGAAATGTACAACAAAAAAGCAATCGATGCTTTCATGAGAGGACTGGATGGAGACGTTTATAAATTCATTAGAAATTATGAACCGACATCCCTTGCAGGTGCATACAGCTACTGCATTTCATTTCAAAATATTGAGTGTAGAAAAATGCTAACCAAACCAAGGCCATATATTCCACCAACGGCACCAAGGAATATGATTCCCTTACCGCCACCAACGCCCATAAGATATACAAATCCACCTCCGCCACCAAGGCCTTACCATCCCAAACCGTTCACGGGAAACAGAAATTTTAATAATTTCACCCAAAAGAACAACCAACACTACCAACAAAAACCATTTAACAATTTTCAACTTCAACCGCCACCAGAGCCTATGGAAGTTGACCATTCCATCAGAACACAACAAGTGAACTATGGAAACCGCCCTAACTCAAACAACGTTCGACCCCCAAAACGTCCCAGGGTCAATAATATCCAAACACAGCCAGGACACTCAAATACGATGAACCACATAACGGATGCCAATCCGCCACAACAATTCGAAAACGGTAACCCCGCGAACAACACAATAGATAACAACACATTACAATCGGTCGAGAGATACCTCCGAACCATTGAAAAACAAGAAGGATGCAACTTCAGTGACACTGTCGAAGTCGCAGAACTTAATTTTTCGACTAAACTCGGCGTTGCCTTACTTTCTTTTTTATGGTAACGCCTCGGAGCCATTAAAAATGCTCATTGATACCGGTTCTAATAAGAACTATATCTACCCGAAACATGCTAAAATTTCTCATAAAATTGATAAACCATTTTATGTATCTTCAGTAGCAGGAGATATAAAAATCGAAGCTTATTCACAAGCTCAACTATTCAAACCCTTTTCAGATAAAATGTTAAAATTTTATCATCTTGAAAACATGAAATCATTCGATGCCATAATAGGGCACGATTCACTGAAAGAAATCAAAGCAGTTATTGACACAGCCAATGATGAATTAATCATTGACGGCACAAATGTAATACCCCTACAACAATATGAACTACAGGAAGTAAATAAAATAAACATCCGCGATAGTCATCTCAACCAAAACGAAAAAATACAGCTACATAACCTATTACAGGAATATCAGGATCTTTTCCAACCACCTGATTCTAAATTACCTTTTACCTCACAAGTAAAAGCTACCATAAGGACAAAAACTGAATCGCCAATCTACAGTAAAACTTATCCTTATCCCCAAGCACTTAAAGGTGAAGTTAACAGGCAAATTGAAAAACTACTAAATGATGGAATTATCAGACCTTCAAAATCCCCATACAATGCACCAGTGAGGATTGTTCCTAAAAAACTGGACGCTGCCAATGAAAAAAAATATAGACTTGTCATAGACTACAGAAAATTAAATACTCAAACAATAAGTGATAAATATCCTATTCCGGATCCATCTACTGTTTTAGCCAATTTAGGCTCAAATAAATTTTTCACTACCCTTGATCTAGCATCAGGATTTTATCAAATACCCATGTCGGAGAACGACATCGAAAAAACTGCATTTTCGATAAACAACGGGAAATATGAATTCGTACGCATGCCCTTTGGATTAAAAAATGCACCCTCCATATTCCAACGCGTCATGGACGACACATTAAGAGAACATATCGGAAAAATATGTCACGTTTACATCGATGACATTATCATTTTTAGCGAAACAGTTGAAGAACATCTGCAAAACTTGAAAATTGTGTTAGACACATTGCGAGCCGCAAATTTCAAAATACAGCCAGACAAATCCGAATTCTTAAAAACAGAAGTAGAATTCCTCGGATTCATTGTCTCAAGTGAAGGACTTAAACCAAACATAAAGAAAGTTGAAGCCATAAAAAAATTCCCAGAACCACAGAACCTCAAAGAACTTAGAAGATTCTTAGGACTGTCAGGTTATTACCGCAGGTTTATCAAAAACTATGCACACTTGGCAAAACCCATCACAAAACTCCTAAGAGGGGAGGATGGCCATCGCCAAATTTCAAAAAACGAATCAAAAAATGTTCCAATTAAATTTGATCAAAATGCAAAGAACGCATTCCAAACTTTGAAAGACATAATATCTTCTAATGATGTTTTAGTTTTTCCAGATTTCCAGAAGCCATTTGAACTGACAACAGATGCATCAGATAAAGCACTAGGAGCTGTGCTTTCACAAAAATGCCACGACGGAGATAGACCAATAACCTTCATTTCCCGAACTCTTTCCCAAACTGAGGAAAATTATGCAACAAACGAAAAGGAGATGCTTGCCATCGTGTGGGCACTACATACACTGAGAAATTTCATATACGGAGCGAAAATTAATATCCATACTGATCATCAACCATTAACATTTGCTTTATCACCGCAGAACAACAACGCAAAGCTGAAAAGATGGAAATCATTCATAGAGGAACATGATTACCAGTTATGCTACAAACCAGGAAGATCGAACGTCGTAGCCGACGCCCTTTCCAGAATACAAATTAACTCACTAACACCAACCCCGCACTCAGCTGATGAAGACGATAATTCATATATCCCTTCAACAGAAGCACCTATTAATGTATTCCGCAACCAACTAATATTTAAAATCGGAACTAATTCCTCTTCCGAACTAATAAGCCCTTTCCCGAAATTTAAAAGGCATATTTTTATTGAACCAAATTTTACTACTGATTTTATCAAAGATAAATTCAAAAAAGTTATTAATCCAAACGTAATTAATGGAATTCATACAGATGAACAAACAATGGGAATTATCCAAGAAGTTTATAAAAATCTTTACAATCCAAAAACAGTTAAAGCTAGATTTTCTCAAATTCAAGTCGAAGATCTTTGCGACGTAGAAAAACAAATCGAAGAGATTAAAAATATCCATAATTTTGCACACAGAAATGCTAAGGAAAATTCATTGCAATTCATAAAAAAATTCTACTTCCCCGGAATGAGAAAAAGTATTCAAAATATTGTTAAAAATTGTGAGATATGCAAAACCGAAAAATACGATAGAAAACCACAAGTATTTATACCAGTAAAAACACCAATACCGACATATCCAGGAGAGATAATTCATATTGATATATTTGCATACAACGCAAACTTTTTATTTATCACATCAATTGATAAATTTTCAAAGTACGTTAAAATACGACCGATAAAATCGAAATCAATCGCTGACATAAAGGAAGTATTACTACAACTTTTATATGACTGGGACTTGCCAGCCCAAATTGTTATAGACAACGAATGTACTTTTGTATCGAATGTAATCGAACAATCAATACTAAATCTTGGAGTCAAAATCTTCAAAACTCCAGTTAATCGTTCAGAAACGAATGGTCAAGTAGAGAGATGCCATTCGACTATCAGAGAAATAGCGAGATGTACGAAAAAACTCAATCCAGAAATGAGTATTATAACATTAGTGCAACAAGCCGTTTATAAATATAATCATAGCATTCACTCATTCATAAAGGACACACCAAGAAATGTGTACGTAGGAGAACGATCAGATGATCCACAAGAAAGAGCAAGAATAAGAGAAGCTACAAATGAAAGAATACTCGAAATATTCAAAACGAATGATGAAAAAATCAAAGATGAAAAATTTAAAGACTATGAAGAAAACGAATATGTATATGAAAGGAAGAAAACAAATAATAAACGCGAAAGTCGTTTCAATATAATAAAAGTTATGGAAAATCATCCAACGTATATAATCGATTCAAATAATCGAAAAATTCATAAAATGAATCTAAGGAAATAAGGAAATAAATAAAATGAAAAAATAAATTTTCAAAACAAAAGTTTTTGCCTAAACGTACTAAAAAATAAAAAATAATATATGTTAAATGACATATGCATTTATGTATCAATTTTTCGTCTTTATCGTTATTCGCATTACATCGAGATTGCTCTCAGTTCGATCGCCATCTACGATGCTATGCGAATAACGACAAAAACGAAAAACTGATACATAAATGCATATGTCATTTAACATATATTATTTTTTATTTTTTAGTACGTTTAGGGAAAAACTTTTGTTTTGAAAATTTATTTTTTCATTTTATTTATTTTATACTTTTACGTATTACATGAACAGAGAAAACAGGAATGATTCTTTTATATGAAAATTGTCATTAAGTTAGTTGAGTCGGAGTGTTATAATTCATTATCAAACTTAAGGAAGGAGTAGAAATACACTGCTTGTTACTGCAGGATCTGACGCAACTCGTTTTGCTTTGCTGTGAACAGGATCGCGATGTCCGAGTACCAATTATCAAGGAGTAAGAGTAGGACTGCATTCTGTTTTAACGTTTGCTATGAGTACTGAAGAAGTACTCTCGTTCTACTGCACTGCTGTGAGAGAACACAACATGCGATCTCTGAATGTCACACAGCGCTCTCCTGGGGGAGCTGCTGAAGGAGACCAGCACGCTATCTGTTCAAGTGTGCCAGAACGGGATCGCCAACGCACAGTCATAATCTGGGAGCGAAAAATGTGGGTATTGCTAGCACAATCTTTCATTACTGATCTTCTATCGTTTATCTCTGTCCGATTCATATTTTGCGACATCCGGGAAGGTGAATGCATAAAAACTTTTTAAAAATATTAATACACTCTTTAAAATTCTTTTAACTATCGTTACAGAGTGATTACAACCCTGTTGATCAAGCTTATAGTAGCAGATATAAGCATATATGATCTAAGTAATAATCCCTTAGCTATAATACCAATAGGTAAAGCTAAAGTTCAAATCGGATATGTAAGGACGATACATCCAATCGATTTAGCAAACATAGAAGAAGCAGTAGAGAGAACGTTAGAAGAAATTCCAAATGGAATCTATACGGCATCAATTGAAAGTTTGATTAATATAAAAGCTAGAACGCTACAGGAAACCTTTAGAAAGATTAGACCGTTTACAAACAGAGAAAAACGATGGGACACGATCGGAAAAGTTTGGAAATGGATCGCAGGAAATCCAGACGCCGACGACCTACACATTATTAACTCAACGATAAACTCCCTAATTGCTGAAAACAACAAACAAGTAGTTATCAACCAAGGTTTGAATGAACGAATCCAACAAATAACAGAAGTCGCTAACACGGTTATCAACATTGAAAATCAACGATACGAAACGCACCAGACAGAGATTTGTCAACTAATCCTGTTATCAAACATGAACATGCTACAAGAAAAATTAGAAGTAATTGAAGATGCCATCATACTCGCGAAACACGGGATTCCAAGCAGCAAGCTACTATCCCTAGATGATCTAAACTCCATAGCCCAATTCCTAGAGAGTAACAACATTACTTACCGTACTCCAGAGGAATTGCTAGGGCAATCAACTGCGCAAGTTGCTGTAAATCAAACGCATATTATCTACATACTAAAGTTCCCCAAAGTAACCACACAAATGTACGAATACGAATACATTGACTCCATAATCCAGCACGAGAGACGGATTATCGTAAAACAAAATTTCATAATACGAAATCGAACGCATGTATTCGAAATTACGGAAAGATGCCAAGAGCAGGAAGATTTCTACATATGCCAACAAGTAAATCTGCAACAACCCACCAAATGCATAGAAAAACTCGTGAAACGAGAAGACGCTGAATGTCAATACGAAAAAATTTACTCGAAAGGATTGGTGAAACGCATTAATGACGCCAATATTCTCATTAATGATGCCATCGCAGAAATATCATCAAATTGCAGTAATGCAAACCAAGTATTGAACGGGTCATACTTGATACAATTTGAAAATTGCAACATAATCATCAACGGAGAAATTTATTCAAACAACGAAGCCATCATTCCCGGTAAACCATACCACTCGACAGCGGGAATAAAAGTCAACATAAGCGAAATTGAAGACAGACCACCGATAGAATATCTAAACAATCTTACGTTGCAACATCGAGAAACGCTACAAAGTATAAATCTACAGAACAATTCCATCAAATGGAAAATTCATGCATTCGGAGGAACTTTCATGTTACTATTCATATGCGCAACCGTAATCTGCTTATTTTTCAATAGAAAGAGAATGGCAAAAGTAAACATAAACCAAGAACCGCAACGCGGAGAAACATTCGTAAGCAGACCAACATCATTCCACGCAGCAACAAGACTTTGAGGACAAAGTCATTTAAGAAGGGAGGAGTCAAGACAACGCAAGCGTATACATTGTGGACAACGCCATCGCATACATTGTGGACATCGCCAGAGCATACATTTGGGGCGATCATGAAATCGTCGTTTTTAAAGCCGCTAAAATAAGCGACCGCTAAAATTTAGCTGTCGCTGCTCGAATTGGTATAATGAGGCTGTTTTCTGTCGAGCAGACGCTTTGTGCGAAGCGGTCGCTCGAAGCAAAGCGACACGTAGTAGGCGATTTTTGTTGTCATATATTCAATGTTTAAAATCACTTGGGTTTGGAGCGCGTCATTTCGAGTCAAAATAAATACCGATTTGTTTGTGGCCTTAGTTCTGTGCTAGTGCATAAACCTGGACGTTTTTGTTGACTCGAATGCTTATGAAAATTGTGTGGTGAGGTGCATCAGAAATATTAACAGTGCAGTGATGTTGGTGGTGATGATAGTTGGTGTGTTTGGTGGCAAAACTTCTTCCTCTATCTGGATGATTTTTTGCTTTTATTTTGATCGCAATTCTGGGCATGATGAATGTTAATTGGTACTGTTCCATTGAGAGAACTGTACACTAAGTTAAGTTCGCAGAAAGAAACACCTTATTGAAGGAAAATAACGCAAAGTATGGCATGCATGTATCGTTGGTCTGTGAAACACGAAGTCCAAAACAGCCTTTTCCGAGTTTACATACGACGTTTTTTTTTATAAACTAGCAGAATTTTACGAACTAAACTCCCAAAATATGGTGCATATCCCCCAGCTTCGACGACTAATAGTGAAAAAAACAGGGCCATAGTACTGTTATTGTTGGTGAAATGTACTCCTGACGATGCAATGTAATTAGTGCAAAATCGTAAGCCGTAGGTCCTTCAGACTTGCCCGGAAAAAAGATGCGCCATTAGCAACCAGGCGAGCCCACTCTTCAGCAAACAGGCTGCAGCATCCTTTATTACCTTCGTGTCCTACATCGGTACTCCATTTTGCCATGCGCTTGACTGCTGTAACTTCTTTGGAGATGAGTCAAGCCTTAACAGATGGCGTCCTCCTTGACCAGCAGGTTAATCTAACAGTGAACTAGATGACGGCTACTTAATAGTACACCGACCTGGTAGAAGCCGTTGGATTTGCGCCGGAGTCCTCATGGACAGCAAGGTCGACGCAATCGCAGTTCCACTAGAGGCGTTGAAGGCGTTGAAGGCGTTACCATTATTCATGGAATCCACGATAGGGAACCACGTTAGGACTCAGTTAGGGTCAATGGAGCTGCTACAGATGCTACAGCAAAACTGGCCCAAGAGACAAATTTATAAGGCCTGCATGGTATTTTTTTGGATGCCTGTCGACTTCACTGGGTTAGCATGGAATTGCTACCTCGATGTTTGACGGCTCGGAGGTACAGTTCCGATGAAGGGTGCCAAAATCATCTCCTCTAGTACCGAAGATACTAAAGTAGTGCATGTTGGCGCAATGGACTTTAATGGGAAAGAATAATCACGGAAGACTCTTTCTGGGTAAAGGGCGTCAGAGTTAAGGCGGCGTAAAGTGACACCAATGGGGGTGCCCATGGCGCAGCGGTAGCGCGAGGAAACACCACACCACAGGTGTGGGATCGAATCTCGAGTCTGGCACCCTCCGGTATTACGAACGGCTGACCACCGATCTATAATATACCGTCTTTCGGTCACACAAACTCTCTTCGGAGAGAGGCCTTGTCCTACTAGGGGATGTCGTGCCACATAAAAAAAAAAAGTGACACCAAGATTAAAAAAGGAGCATGTCCCTGTTTTACTCATACTTCGTGGCAGTAAGTGAAAACGGGGCAGCGTAAGTCAACAGTAAATTTGGAAGAAGCCAGATAAGACGGAGACGGATTCTCGACAAGAAACAAATTAAGCCACCGAAAAAATGTTTAATGGACAAATAAAACGATGGGCTCGGAATGGCACTTGATTGCCAAAGCCACGAACTTTAAATAGCAATTCCGTGAAAAATGCACCTTACGATGAGATTTGTAACGAGAGATTTGACGAAAATGAGCATTTTCACATTTAGCGGCATGTCTTGAGCTTCCGCTAGCGAAACGACCGCTAAATTTGCAATTTTAGCATTGCCGATAGCTTTAGCGACCGCTAACTCAACTGCTCGACACATTTTCCATACAATTGATTGAGCGAAGCGACCAAACGAAGCGATCGAGTTAGCGGTCGCTTATTGAAGCGGAGTTTCGACTGCGCATGCGCATCTAATGAACAAATGAGCACCCTTAGCGACTGAAATGAACAAATGAGCACCTTTAGCGACCGCTAAAACGAAACGACGATTTCATGATAACCCCTATTGTGAATCAACATTCGATCATCGCGACGCGGCACCCGGACCACAACATTATGCTGAGTTGCAGCTTCCCATAGCAACGCGGACCGCCCGCATTATGCTGAGATTGCAGATTCCCGCAGCGACGCGGACCACTTAGCATCAGAAGACCGTGAACCAACGATCCAGATCGCGAACCGATCATCAGTTGGTATCCAGCATCCGAAACCGATAGTTGGGTATTAACCCGCACATTATGTTGTAGGAAATAAAGTTTAAGTTTTTTTAAAATTCAAACACCAGCAGCAGTGCGTTAACTATCGCCTTCTTTGACGATGGTGCGACGGGAACGTTCATCGACCACCAGCTTCTCAGCCAGTTGGGAATAAAGGGTATCCCACCTCCTCTTTGTGTGTCCTGGACGAGAAACCATACCAGGGATGAAAAAGACTCAGTACAGCTTTCCCTAGGGATTTCAGGCTCTAGACAGGGCAGTCAAGTGTACAATTTGGAGAAGGTACACTCAATGCGTACTTTGCAGCTTCCGTGTCAAACGGTTAACCCAGAAAAGTTGGTGGAGTCCATCTGAGCAACGTGCCACTAGACGCTTACTCCGGACGACCAAGCATACTAATAGGAATGGACAGCTGGCACCTTGGACACCCATTGCGTAGTAAGTAACCATCCGATGGAGGCCCCGTGGTTTCCAAAACACGCCTCGGGTGGGTGTATATGGATCGGGTGAAACAACCTCGGCCAACCTCGGCAATGTATTCCATGGCGTACATGTATGCCATTATTGGGACGAGGGCAAACTCGATAAGGCCCTACGCGATTTCTTCACATTAGATTCACTGGGCATCCAAGCCAATGGTAAATACCTGTTGTCGAAGGAAGAAGAACGCGCTTTAGAAATCCTTAATGCGGGGGTACAATTGAAAGAGCGACGATACGAAGCCCCCTTACTGTGGCGATATGAATCAGTCAAATTGCCTTGCAGCAAAACCATGGCCCTTAAACGACACGCTTGCCTGATGAAAAGACTAGCAGGAGACAAGGAGTTAGCCGAGGCTATGACGTTGAAGATATGTGAGTACGAGAAAAAGGGTTATATTCGAAGATGTCCCCCGAAGAATGTGAGGAAACCTCACCAAATGATTGGTACTTGCCAATCTTTCCAGTAGTAAACCCGAACAAGCCCGGAAAGTTAAGAGTCGTGTTCGACGCCGCCGCAAAGGTGAATAACACAAGCCTGAATTCGGCACTCCTAACTGGGCCCGACCAATTGGTGAGCCTCCTAATGGTTCTGCATAAGTTTCGAGAGGGCCGGGTGGCACTAACAGGAGAAATACGGGAAATGTTTTTCCAAATAGCCATGAGAAAAGCTGATCAACGCAGCCAGATGTTTTTCTGGGAGCCTAACTGGAAAAAGGACGGAAAGCCGCAACAATATTTGCTACAAGTTATGTCATTTGGGCGGCGTGTTCGCCAAGTACGGCTCACTACGTGAAAAACATAAACGCAGACCTGTAGCATGCTTATGCTATACAGCCTTAAAATGATGACAATGTCACAAGAAGAACCGGAACGATTCAAACCGAACATACTTTGTATCACAATGTCAATTCAACCATACTCGAACCAACTGACCTATATATTCGAAGACGAAACGCAAGCAGATTTTGGCCAATGCATCGAAACCAAAACAGCGCAACTCGCAAGCGCATCGCGACGCGTAAAGGCACAGCCACGCGAAAACAATAACAAACAGCGTGACCACCGCGAACGCTTCAAGCGGAAGAACTTTGAATAACATAAACACAAAGCGGAAGAACCGCCAAGCGAAATCGAGCGCATAACGATGCGACAAGAAAGATACATTCTTCAGACAAGATAGGAAAACCATTTATTAAAATTCAGAGGGCAGGAACACAAAGTAGGAAGTTAAACTTTCACCAACGTTACGTAAATAAGGAACAACAGAACTAACCAATCAGAAGACGAAATGATGTCAACTAACCCCATTGTACCAACGTAGTAATAATGAGTATAAAATAAAGAGATACGACAAATGACAGTGCAGTCGAGAAGTAGAGCACTGAAGAGTCAGAGTCGGAGTTAGACTCGGAGGACGTTTGTCGCGTATAAACGAACAGACGAGTCTAAGTTTATTTTCCTGACTGATCCAGCAGTAGCAGCTCACTCCTCACTCTCGGCGGCCTTCTCCCATCGTTTTCCACGTCTACCACAGACCGTTTTCAACATCAATTCCCCAAGGCAGCGAGTTGTATCTAGTTTGAACATTACGTAGATGACTTACTTGCCAGCGTAGACAGCCGAAGAAGTCATTCAGGTAGCGTGTAACGTCCGCCATATTCACGCTCAAGGGGGGTTTGAAATAAGAAACTGGCAGTCGAATTCAGCTGTTCTAATGGAGCAGATGCAAGGAAACACGGATACGCCACGAAGTCTGGCCATCAGAACCGAACCCTCACTTGAAAAAGTGCTTGGCATGTGGTGGGACACCACTTTAGACTGTTTTACTTTCAAGGTTGGAACGAAGCACGATGAGAAGCTAAAGCGAGGAGATCGGCTACCAACTAAGAAGGAAATGCTAAGTGTCTTAATGACAATTTACGACCCAATGGGCCTCCTGGGCAATATACTTATGCTTTTGAAGATAATAGTACAAGAAGCTTGGCGAGCAAAGTGCGGCTGGGATGAACAAATCCCGGAAAAAATATCCCACAGATGGCTCCAGTGGTTATCGGTTCTGCACAAAGTAAGCAGCGTCAGTATCGCGCGTTGCTATCGAACAAGGACAAGTGGTGGAAGTTCGGACCGGATACAGCCACACGTGTTTTGTGATGCGAGTGAGAGCGGTGCCGCAGCCGTAGCTTACCTTCGTTTCGAGGAAATGGGCGTTATCGAATGAGCGTTAGTCGACTCGAAAACGAAGGTGGCCCCCCTGAAATTTATGTTCATTGCTAGATTGGAGCTTCAAGCAGCTGTAATAGGGGCTCGTCTTGCCGGAACCATAAAGGAATCTCACCGCCTAATGATAGAGAAGCAGTTCTTCTGGACAGATTCTAGGAATGTTATGAGCTGGATTCAATCTGATCATTGTCGATATAGCCAGTTTGTGGCATTCCGAGTAAGTAACATCTTAGACGTCTCCGAAATCAGCGATTGGAACTGGATATCAACGAAGGACAACGTGGCAGATGAAGCAACCATATGGCATCAAATACCTGTACTAGATATGTCCAGCCGCTGGTTACAAGGGCCAAGATTCCTTTGGAGTAGTCAAACCGACTGGCCTACCGAGTGCGATAGTCCCTGTGAAACGTTAGAAGAAGCCCGTCTCCACTTGCTACACCCGTAAGAGCCCGTAAGAGTTGAAAGATTCTCCAATTGATGGAGACTATTAAGGGCAGTTGCCTACGTGCACAGATACATTGAAAACTTGAAGAAAACGGCAGCGCAGAATATGAAAGTGAGTGGCCCCCTAACGCAGGCGGAGCTGGAGAGTGCCGAACGGACGATATACCTAAAAATTCAACAAGATGCGTACCCGGAGAAGCTCTGTGTATTGAAGGGCACCGACGTTGGGCCTTCTTGGGAAACTTCACTCCCGAAATCAAGTCCATTATACAAGCTCTCTCCGTATTTAGATGAACAAGGCACCATACGCATGAAAAGCCGTATCACAAACTGCGAATGGGTGGAAGAGTCTGCCAAGCGTCCCGTTATTCTACCTCGACAACACTACGCGACTGAACTAATCCTTGCTTCATACCACAGAAAATATGGCCACATGAATCATCAGACCGCGCTCAACGAAATCCGACAGAAGTACTACATCCCTCGCTTGAAAGGTACATATGAACGAGTCCGTAGAAATTGCCAACTCTGTAAAATGCGCCGCGCCACACCTTCGATGGGAGATCTACCGCAAGCCCGGCTGGCGGCATACCAAAGAACCGTCACACATACCGGAATTGATTATTTCGGTCCCATGCTAGTGACCGTCGGCCGGCACTCAAAAAAACGTTGGGGAGTGTTGCTGTCGTGCCTAACGACTAGAGCGATACACGTTGAAGTCGCCCATTCGTTGAACACCGACTCCTGTATGCTCGCCATTCGGAACTTTATAACGAAGAGAGGTCAGCCGGTGGAATTTATAAGCGATCGGGGCACGAATTTCGTCGGCGCTGCGCGAGAACTGCGAGAAGCATTAGAGTCACTAGACCAATCGCAGCTGATGACCGAGTTCGTGCAACCTAACACTACATAGACCTTCAACCCACCAGCTGCTCCTCATTTTGGTGGCTCGTGGGAAAGATTAGTACAATCGGTAAAAAAGACACTATCAGCCATCGCTCCCCCCCGCCAGTCCACTGATGAAATCCTTAGATCGCAATTAAGTGAAGTCGAATTCATCGTAAATTCAAGGCCGCTGACAGATGTCCCTCTTGATAACGATTCTGATTTTCTTCTTACCCCAAATCACTTTTTACTAAGGAGCTCAGTCCAAACCACAGGGTCCAAACCACCGATCGCACTAGACGACAACCCAAAAATGCTACAATCCTGGAAGTCATCCCAACAGCAACGGGCCGCCGGTCTGAATTGTAGTTCGGAACCCAGTAGCGGGCAATGTGAGGCGGGCAAAACATACGGAGCGGGGAAAGGAGGGGGATAACG
Organism: Anopheles coustani; assembly: GCF_943734705.1. Classification (NCBI taxonomy): domain Eukaryota; kingdom Metazoa; phylum Arthropoda; class Insecta; order Diptera; family Culicidae; genus Anopheles; species Anopheles coustani. The sequence goes on along the minus strand of NW_026525417.1, from coordinate 155,285 downwards.
GACAAAAAGGGATAGCTAGCGCCCGAGAGATTGATCCGAGGAGATCGCGATAAGCGATAAGGACTGATGAGGCAGTTGCGAACAAGAATCATTAGAATAAAGACTGGTTTTTTTTAACTCCATTGTCAAAAGTAAGACGTGTTAAAATTCGGTTTAATTCTAAAATCTTTGCACTCGCAACTCACGTTGAGTAGCTTCAACAACCGGACCAGTCATTTTGACTGGTCAGGTACTTTTTCAATCAAATTTATTTCTAAGGCTGAACAATTGTACCAAATGTTAATGCATAACTTGCACACAACCAATGAAATGTTCATTTTTATGTATTCAAAAATAAATTTTTTTTTTTATAATTTGCGCTTAAGTTTGAAGCGTAAAAACCGCGGTAGTTCTCGTGTAAATAGAACATTTGTTTTATTTGTTCGATACGTCGTTACCATTTCGATTGTTCGTTCGTAACCGATTAATATCGGCCTCATTCTTCTTTGGAATGCTCGTGTAATTGCTCGTTGCCATGGCTAGTTGCTATGCTCGTGAACGTACTCGCGGCTAACCTCGGTGACAACAGCTACTTTTAGGTAAAAAGCGTCAGTTATCCAAGTGTTAAAACGGAGAAAAATAAAAAAGAATTTATTCCCGTATCAATGTAATGTATCAACCCGGCACTATTTTCCAGCGTTGACGGTAATGGGCGTCTGAACGTGTGGAATCTCAATCAAAACACAGATGTCCCGGTAGAGTCGGTTGTAGTAGACGGGCAGCCGGCACTTAACCGCGTCTTCTGGACACCATGCAGCAGACATGTCATGGTTGGTGCCGAAACTGGTCATATCTACATGTACGACCTAGCAAACAGAGTCGCCAACCCGCGCATCGATGAATGGAACAAGCTTGACGCTGTGCTGTATGATTTAAGAATGTACCAGACAAACAAGTTCGATTAGTTCGACTCAGTATCCCAATATTATGGCCATAATACTTCGCAGATCTCGTACCGAAGGCCGTTTCTTCATTTGACGATCATTATTGGTGTTTGCTAGGTTTCTACACTTCACGGGCAGTTGCAGAAATTCGAGTGAAAATACTTTCGAAGCTTAAGTACAGTTTGTTGCACCATGAAAAACGGGATGGTGATTGCGTAGGAAAGTAGCATTGGCGTTACAAATATCATCTCAGCTTGGACGAAATATTTTCTCACAAAATACTGTACAGCTGCTATCGTGAATGCTTATCGAGGTGAGGATTTCCTGTTTTGCAATAAAAAGGTTCCCAACCAACCGTCCGGGATTAACTTGTTAGTTATAGTTGTAGTTTGCTCTAGCTTTAAGTATGCACACAAATCAACACGTTCTGAGGTGAAAAAAGACATTACCATTTTCCAATCCCGTGATCTAACTCGTCTTGTTCGTACGCGATTACAATGCGGAATGAGAGCTACCTTAGTTACGGAATTCGGTATTTTCCGACCAAACAAGAGATTAAAGCGCCTTTTGTGAGGTATTATTTGCATGCTAGCTACTATCTTGTTTTTCTCAGTCCAACCAATAACAGTTCGTTTACAACAGCATCCATTCGAAGTGTACATATTCTAAATGATGGTGTGAGTTTGCGAGGGATTCTTTTAGGTGACATCTGAAGCTAAGATTGCCTGTCGTTGAGCTGCTCGAAACATTCGGGTAACGCATACTCATAATACATAAACTTACCATACACTCACGAAAATGTTCAAACGGTCATTTTTGTTTTAAAACAGAATGGACAATGCATCTGTTTTCAACGAAGCGTGAACAATGCGGATAGACATCCTGGCCATTCGTTTCTCAAGTACACATAGTTTGACGAACGAAAAAATTAGGTTTTAATAACATGATTCAACAAGACATAAATAAGCTTAGTGAAACAGATTATATCGAGGAATCGCAAAGGACTAACCAAGTTGAAATTTTTGTTCAACATTTAGAAACAAGCGTCTTGTTACCAAGATTTGAGCTTCAAATCGTGTACAAAGCAATCACAGTAACCACAATCAACTTTCGTAGCTAGCGGCAATAGTAAATGAACTGTTCCTTTCCACTCAATTATCTTGTAATCTAGTTACAAAAGCACACACACGCATTAGAATGCACGGAACTAACATTATAAGCTTGTTTTATATCATAACAATGAATGTGTGCACCATTTCCCGTCACAAACTTAATTCACACACCGTTTTCCACTAGCACTTTTCCCGGCTTTGCACGGCTTTGCGGATGAAATTGAGCGGAAACCAAAGGTGACTTCTTTGACATCTGGCAAGCTGTCGCTCAATTCTTTTGAATAATAATAAATACACACATTGCATATATATGAGAACGAAAAGCCAATGGGCAAAATAACTAAGTGATGCCTCATTGTTTTGCTCGGTTTAAGCACAATTGTAGGAGTGTTGGCGTGCCTTAAAGTGAAACGCCAGTTAGAAGAAACAATCGCGCGGAATAAAATGTATGCTACTACCTATATGAAAAAGTACACGAACTGATGCAGAGGTGCATACCAAAATTTGGGGAATGATTCGTAAGTGCATAGCCGGTTACGGATTGGAAGAATCGTCAAAAATTACAAAATTATAGCGTGTTCAAAAGGGCGGTCAAAAAGATCACAAAGATGCATTCGGGCAACATTTAAAAGCAAATTAAGTTCAAGTAAAACGACAAAAAAGTCGTTGCACTGCTGAATTTGGAAAAAATCAATGCAACTTTCATCAGCTCTAACAATTGGCGCTAATAACGTTCGACTTGCCAATTTTCAACTCAGCAGCATAATGTGTAATTTGTGCACTAATTTACTTGCATACTGCGAATCTAACTAGTGGGTATATTTACAGAGCCCCCTGAAATGAAAGCTGCTGAATGTCGAAAAAAAAGAGGTTCATGTTTCATCTCAGTACGGCGATACTATACAATTGCAATTCGAAGCCAATCAAGCAACAAGATTTTAAAATAGATCATAATTTTGGATAAATCCAGATGGCGGTCTCGAATAAGTTGACAATGATGAAAAATTTCCTATGTCTCAGGAAATAAAAGCGAATTAAGTGCATCATTGTTATAATAGCAACTTGAACAGGCGTTAAATACATGTTAACATCATACGAGTAATGTTCGACAAAACCATAGTCAAATGTTTATCAGCGTATCAAAGATTGATAAAAAAAATAGAAAAAACAAATCTCACTCACCGTTTGTTTTCGCGATATTTGTTTTCATTGCTCCATGCGATATTTGTTTTGTTCATCCATGAACCTAAACATAACTGCATCACACTGACGGAAAATAAACACTTGTCCACGTTATACAGTTAAATAATCTAGAAAATAGAAATTCCTAACCTTTATTAAGATATACTAGTATACAATATGACTGTATAATACTTACATCACATTTCAGCACTGAAATACCTTATCATAAGGTAGGACAAAATAAACTGCCCAGAGAAACAAAACGTAGAAAATCCATATGAAAACCTATACGCAAAAGTAAGATCACTAGACCAATATCACATCAAACCAATAAAAAACCAGAAGCTGAAACAGAAAAAAACAAGTTTTGTTTGTACATGTATTTAAAAGGCGATTTAAAAAAGGGAATAGGCGGATATGAACCATCAACTAGTTCGATCCTTTTACTGTAACAACCCTTTTTAGTCAGTAAGTCTGTGCTTGATCTAGATTTCAGATAAACTAATTATTCTACATCTTATAGCTGAGTAATACTGCAGCTTAGCAACTAATTCACAAATCACGGTTAAAAAACTCTGAAACAAAGACAAACAATTGAAATGATGAAACCTTAAGACAAATGAAACCAAAATTTATCATAGTTTTATTTAGGAAGTTTTATCACCACTGATACAAAGCAAAAACTGGTTTATTAGGCTTCAGAAAAAAAAAATCAGACGGGCAAACATGGTGTACATGAAATACTTTTCTTTTGATATTATCAAAACTTTTTAACTTTTCTGCGGATATTATGCGCGTCGCATGGAAGTGAAACTAGGAAAACAAATCGCGCATAAAATATGACCTTTGTAACGAATCAGGCTAGTCACTTATCTAAGCACTTCAATGACAATTCAAACTTGCAAACTTAATCTCGGAAGCAGCAGAGTGCAACCATGCATGTTCTCTACAAGCTCTACGAATTGACCGTACAAAGTAATAATTTTCATTGTCTTGATTACCCGCTGCTTTCCGATGCTTATACAATGATTAAAATTTACATACTGCTTTGAAAAGCACACTGACCGTAATGAATGAGTTTTCACTCTTCATTACTTTTCCAAATTTTCGCTCCTTATAAAAAACAAGGGAATCAGAATTCAAAAATCCTACTTACCGAAAGCCGCCAAAAGATTGTCTGAAGTGTGCAAACAGAGCTAAAAGAAACAAATTAAACTTTTGTAAATTCTAAGCAATGTTATACAAAAATAAGAATAAAGTTAAATTACTTACTTCATTCCCTTTGATTTTCGCTGCTGCTACATGATTGAAGTGTTGCAAAAAGAATCAAGCCGTTCTATAATCGCGTAATACTTATGAAGTTCTTAATAGTTATTTCATTTAACATCCTTACTAAAGAACCTTCACGGGGTTCATTAGATTTGAAAAAAGAAAGATGGAAGATTTTTGCAAAAATTAAATTTGTAATCAATTTTGGAACAAATATTAAATTCTATGCGAATGAATCAAATTTAAAGTTAAACGATAAAAATTTGAAACAGAGAAAATTATGTCATTAAAATGCTTTCCGATTTCTGCGTTTATCGTTTAATGATTGAAATGATTTTCATACGAAATAGTTCAGATTCTTCATCAAATCATCTATGTCACTAAAATGCTTTACGATTTCTGCGTTTAACGTTTAATTATAGAAATGATTTTCATACGAAATAGTTCAGATTCTTCATCACAGTACACCTTTGCTTTAACCTTCGTGCCGCGCAAAGCATCGATCAAATTGCTGCTTGCTATCGTTTCATTGGTAAGAAATTCAGTGTCTAAAAAATACAGATAAGAACGAAAAATCATTCCATAAAGTATACCTTCAGGTTAAAGAATCTGAATGAGAGATCACCACTTACTTTCTATATGATATTCCGAACAGGAAAGCTTCCTTGTGAGCCCTGCGGGATATCGGCGCTTGGGCCACGATTTGTCAAGCTGGGAGAAGAGTCCCAAGTCTATCAAAAAGAATTGATTTTCACAGTCCGCAGTTAGCTTGACCGCCTGGATCCAGACGCCTTGGTAGTTTACCAAACATCCATAGTTATGTTCGGGCTCTCCTAAGTATTCGTTCCGATCCAACTGGCCGTACTCTTGGCACTCCCGCATCATGTTGGTGAAAGCAGCCTCGGAATTGGCCAAGATTGCTCCAACCTGATGGCTGGTGGCAAACTCGGACGCTTCCACTATGACGAGCTCTTGTTCCTCGTGCTATTGAATGTCCGACCGGAGGGAAGCTTTATCGAACTAAAATAGCAAGCGACTCGTATTACCACGATGCATACCTTTAATTTTGTTTCACTTAAACAACATTCGTTCATGAAAGGGCCAGTTGTCCATTGGTTCTCAAGAAAACACACATGGATCATCCGCCAATGCCCTCTTCGCATTCATGATACTGTGAATTCCACGTAAATCATTTGTAGTATCAACCAAGTAAGGTTAGCCGCATCGATCAACGATCTTACCTCGCTTCCATGTATTTCACGTTCACAACGTCAGGGGCGTTAGGTGTACACCTGGTACGTTGGTCCGAATGTTTGCAGCCACTATATTGTTTCAATCAATGAAGCACGTGGGATCTGGCACAATTGAAAACTATTTTCGGCAACACAACACGCGTTAGTATCTTCGAGTTCCTGATTCCAAATGGCGTTGCAATGCCGAATGACAGATGAACTAGTGTTGGCAGAATCGGGATTCGGAAGATTCGAAGATTCGATCCCTAGACGGATTCCAAAGATTCGAATCCCATTTGACGGATTCTAAAGATTCGAATTGCTGTTAACATTCTATTCACTTTCTGCCATTAGTTTTTGCACTGGTATGCACTTTCGAAAAATATACACTTCATACAAATCGAAAATGTATTCTCCATTCAAATTTGTTAAACTTCAATTTGTTATACATTCATATATGTATGTAATAAAATATAATATCTATAAAAGACATGTAAACACTTTCAATAGACTAAACTGAACCCAATGTGATGGAATGGTCTAGGCTTGAGTTATAAATAGTTGCAATATCGTTCCGATGCCTCCCTTTTCGTGCAGGCCAAAGAAGCCACTTTGCCACAATTTTCCAAATCTCGGTGCAAATTTGACCACCAACGCCGTAGTATATCGACGGACGGGATACAAATCCTGATCTTACGGTAGGTGATTACATTTGATACTCTTTTCCTTCTTCCTCGGATGGGAAATGTGATAGAAGGGATCGTTCGTCGGTCCAATTGGCGGATATGTCCACGTACTATGATGGCCATAATACTTCGCAGATCTCGTACCGAAGGCCGTTTCTTCATTTGACGATCATTATTGGTGTTTGCTAGGTTTCTACACTTCACGGGCAGTTGCAGAAATTCGAGTGAAAATACTTTCGAAGCTTAAGTACAGTTTGTTGCACCATGAAAAACGGGATGGTGATTGCGTAGGAAAGTAGCATTGGCGTTACAAATATCATCTCAGCTTGGACGAAATATTTTCTCACAAAATACTGTACAGCTGCTATCGTGAATGCTTATCGAGGTGAGGATTTCCTGTTTTGCAATAAAAAGGTTCCCAACAAACCGTCCGGGATTAACTTGTTAGTTATAGTTGTAGTTTGCTCTAGCTTTAAGTATGCACACAAATCAACACGTTCTGAGGTGAAAAAAGACATTACCATTTTCCAATCCCGTGATCTAACTCGTCTTGTTCGTACGCGATTACAATGCGGAATGAGAGCTACCTTAGTTACGGAATTCGATATTTTCCGACCAAACAAGAGATTAAAGCGCCTTTTGTGAGGTATTATTTGCATGCTAGCTACTATCTTGTTTTTCTCAGTCCAACCAATAACAGTTCGTTTACAACAGCATCCATTCGAAGTGTACATATTCTAAATGATGGTGTGAGTTTGCGAGGGATTCTTTTAGGTGACATCTGAAGCTAAGATTGCCTGTCGTTGAGCTGCTCGAAACATTCGGGTAACGCATACTCATAATACATAAACTTACCATACACTCACGAAAATGTTCAAACGGTCATTTTTGTTTTAAAACAGAATGGACAATGCATCTGTTTTCAACGAAGCGTGAACAATGCGGATAGACATCCTGGCCATTCGTTTCTCAAGTACACATAGTTTGACGAACGAAAAAATTAGGTTTTAATAACATGATTCAACAAGACATAAATAAGCTTAGTGAAACAGATTATATCGAGGAATCGCAAAGGACTAACCAAGTTGAAATTTTTGTTCAACATTTAGAAACAAGCGTCTTGTTACCAAGATTTGAGCTTCAAATCGTGTACAAAGCAATCACAGTAACCACAATCAACTTTCGTAGCTAGCGGCAATAGTAAATGAACTGTTCCTTTCCACTCAATTATCTTGTAATCTAGTTACAAAAGCACACACACGCATTAGAATGCACGGAACTAACATTATAAGCTTGTTTTATATCATAACAATGAATGTGTGCACCATTTCCCGTCACAAACTTAATTCACACACCGTTTTCCACTAGCACTTTTCCCGGCTTTGCACGGCTTTGCGGATGAAATTGAGCGGAAACCAAAGGTGACTTCTTTGACATCTGGCAAGCTGTCGCTCAATTCTTTTGAATAATAATAAATACACACATTGCATATATATGAGAACGAAAAGCCAATGGGCAAAATAACTAAGTGATGCCTCATTGTTTTGCTCGGTTTAAGCACAATTGTAGGAGTGTTGGCGTGCCTTAAAGTGAAACGCCAGTTAGAAGAAACAATCGCGCGGAATAAAATGTATGCTACTACCTATATGAAAAAGTACACGAACTGATGCAGAGGTGCATACCAAAATTTGGGGAATGATTCGTAAGTGCATAGCCGGTTACGGATTGGAAGAATCGTCAAAAATTACAAAATTATAGCGTGTTCAAAAGGGCGGTCAAAAAGATCACAAAGATGCATTCGGGCAACATTTAAAAGCAAATTAAGTTCAAGTAAAACGACAAAAAAGTCGTTGCACTGCTGAATTTGGAAAAAATCAATGCAACTTTCATCAGCTCTAACAATTGGCGCTAATAACGTTCGACTTGCCAATTTTCAACTCAGCAGCATAATGTGTAATTTGTGCACTAATTTACTTGCATACTGCGAATCTAACTAGTGGGTATATTTACAGAGCCCCCTGAAATGAAAGCTGCTGAATGTCGAAAAAAAAGAGGTTCATGTTTCATCTCAGTACGGCGATACTATACAATTGCAATTCGAAGCCAATCAAGCAACGGGATTTTAAAATAGATCATAATTTTGGATAAATCCAGATGGCGGTCTCGAATAAGTTGACAATGATGAAAAATTTCCTATGTCTCAGGAAATAAAAGCGAATTAAGTGCATCATTGTTATAATAGCAACTTGAACAGGCGTTAAATACATGTTAACATCATACGAGTAATGTTCGACAAAACCATAGTCAAATGTTTATCAGCGTATCAAAGATTGATAAAAAAATAGAAAAAACAAATCTCACTCACCGTTTGTTTTCGCGATATTTGTTTTCATCGCTCCATGCGATATTTGTTTTGTTCATCCATGAACCTAAACATAACTGCATCACACTGACGGAAAATAAACACTTGTCCACGTTATACAGTTAAATAATCTAGAAAATAGAAATTCCTAACCTTTATTAAGATATACTAGTATACAATATGACTGTATAATACTTACATCACATTTCAGCACTGAAATACCTTATCATAAGGTAGGACAAAATAAACTGCCCAGAGAAACAAAACGTAGAAAATCCATATGAAAACCTATACGCAAAAGTAAGATCACTAGACCAATATCACATCAAACCAATAAAAAACCAGAAGCTGAAACAGAAAAAAAAGAAGTTTTGTTAGTATTTGTATTTAGAAGGCGATTTAAAAAAGGGAATAGGCGGATATGAACCATCAACTAGTTCGATCCTTTTACTGTAACAACCCTTTTTAGTCAGTAAGTCTGTGCTTGATCTAGATTTCAGATAAACTAATTATTCTACATCTTATAGCTGAGTAATACTGCAGCTTAGCAACTAATTCACAAATCACGGTTAAAAAACTCTGAAACAAAGACAAACAATTGAAATGATGAAACCTTAAGACAAATGAAACCAAAATTTATCATAGTTTTATTTAGGAAGTTTTATCACCACTGATACAAAGCAAAAACTGGTTAATTAGGCTTCAGAAAAAAAATCAGACGGGCAAACATGGTGTACATGAAATACTTTTCTTTTGATATTATCAAAACTTTTTAACTTTTCTGCGGATATTATGCGCGTCGCATGGAAGTGAAACTAGGAAAACAAATCGCTCATAAAATATAACCTTTGTAACGAATCAGGCTAGTCACTTCCCAAGTGACAGAAAACACGATTTAGATAATTTTCGCCAGGCTTAGAAAGGGGCTGCATAGAAGATTAATAGCAGTCTTATTAAACCAAAATTGCAAGTGTGTGCGTGAAAAATGAACCCACCGTGGGTGCACTGATCCGATCCTTACTATTAAAAATTGAACCCTTCCATCCCAACTCCGGAACTGACAGCCATCAAATCAAAACAAAATATATATTCGAAGGTTCATATCCGTTTTATTCAACGACTAGTACAGTTGCTCTGGAATATTTTCTTTTCGTGTATCGTGTTCTCGCAATTCGTAGTATGGAAAAAAATAAGACGAAAAGGTAAATATAGTTAAGTAAACATATACAAAAATAAGATGTTAACGTTTAACTTACGTTTGTTTACAGAATAATCTTCCCCGACGAGCTGGAATCCGACATCACCGCAATCGCTGCACCACCAAACATCACCAGTGGACCTGCACCAAATCGTGCTGCTCGTCTTGTACTTCCTGTGTCGCTACCAAAGAGAAGACCTGGTCCTGTTTCACAGGCTGCTCAGTACCTTCCGATGATCAGATCGCCGTCTCCAACAGTATTCCTTTCCTCGGCGACGCAAGCATCAGATCTAATTGCAAACTTGGGTCTACCTGCATCATTCCGGCTAGTACGTCCTGCCCCGTTGCCCCAGATCAGACCTGTTTCCTCGTCGACACAATCATCGGACATAATAGCCAAGCTTGGTTTACCAGCATCATTCCGGCTAGTACGTCCTGTCCCGCTTCAAAAAACACAGCCTCTACAACCATCCTCCAGAAATAACATCCTCGGGAAAGTAAACGCTGCAGTTTCATCGCCTTCTAACACCCAGCCATTGTTGTTGAAGCCTGCTGCACCATCATCATTCATCGTTGTTCGTCCACCATCCACACAGCCCGTCCAATTGACGCTTAAACCCGTTGCGACATCGTCCGAAGTATCGTCGAGCGCAAACTGTGGACAACATGGATGTAAGGAATTCCAGCAAACGGTGCTAAAAAAATTAACCAAACTAGAAAATACTCTTGGCAACCTTCGATCTCAAACGGATTACCTCGCAGACCATAGGTGTTGCACATCACGGGACGAAAGTTCTGCGATCGTCCTGCCAACGATTAGGACTCTAGAAGAATTAGACGAATTCGACAGACAACTCTGTGAAGAAGAAAATTTTAACAGAATAAGTCAACATTTAAATATAAGAATAGTTTGCTGTGATGCTAAAAATCGAATGAACGACGCTTTGCGTTTGTTGTTCGACAGAGGCTTTCTAGTCGAATGTAGCTGGATGGGTGGTAGAAAAGATCATAAGAAGATTGCTTTCAACAGCTATATAAATGTATTAAAACTGTTTCGACATGTAGGTGCAAATGATAAATTTATAGTTAATGATATAGATGTAGAGAAGTTTATAAAATGCAAGTTAAAAAATGCTAAGAGTAGCTTTAAAAACTATACAGGGCAGCGGAAAAGTACATGCAAGGCAAACCATAACCGTAGAGTTAAGAAACAATAGATATATTTTAATAATTATAAACGACAATATGTGTTACCCAAGTGCAATGCAATAATAAATGTTCCTATTTTCCGTGATAAATGCTATTATTGACGTTACATATTGAGAAAGTTACATGACTGTCTATTGTTAATATTCGTTAGTTTGGTTGTAAAGTATGTAGAAGAGGAAATAACAATGTTGTTCCAGGTTGGGACGGTGAATGAACTGCAACTAACTTACATCTAATGTGTGTTACTGATATTTGTACTTCCTTTGTTGGTATTGCCTCATTAACTTCATAAATAAGTAAGTTTGTAGATGAAAATAGCAAATCAGAGTCATCTTCTAGTCTCGAGTCTAGCTCAAAATTAAACATTTCTATCGCAAAGTGGAACTGTATACCAAAAATAGTGTAAGGAGGATTTCGTAGCACTTTCCTGAATTTGATTACGGCATTTTGTTTTGACAAAAACCACTGGTCTCTAAATGTTGGTCGAAGTAAAAAGTGCGCATTCACGTATATGCCAGCACGATTTATGGTTAATTTGGGATACCGCTGTACACTACTCCTGCCAGCAACATCCCGGTTGGCCTTTTCTTCTGATCGAGCAGCAACCTGTACTGCACATCTGAATCCCGATCTCACCCAACGCTTAATTTTTTGCAGATGATTTTCAAAACAATATGATGAAAAATCATCGAGAGGTCCAAACTTAAAAACTTCCGCAGCCACATGTTGGATGTTGTGGACATTGCTCGTTAAATGTTCACGGCCATAAATTGACCCAAACTCGTTCACAAATTTTTCCAGAAACTCGCCAGCTTTAGGCCAATATTTGTAATGGTAAGAAGATGACAAAATCGTAACACCACAAAAATACAACAAAAAGTGATCAAAAGTCGTTTCACTCACTAAGTCTTTCAGGATTACAAGACTAGCGTAATGAAGAAAAGATCGGTATTCCGTACCTTTCCAATCTTTCAAATCTTTGAATCCCCGCATTCTACGATGCACCTCAAACGGGAGCTTCATTTTACGTAAAGCTATAGAAGCTTGTTTTTGGGCTTGAAAAGACCAACGGGGAAGATTTTTAAATTTCCCGTCCAAAAAACCTCGCAGAATCTTACGAGTTACACCCAAATCTATCAAATGTAGACGATCTCCGACTACAACATCTTCAACAATATCAAAGTTTACGAGATCTTCAAGTGGCGATCGCCAGCGTTGATGATGCTCTGGACATTCTCTGGATCTAAAACCAGAGTCTGTCCGGGGGTTAGCTCCAACAGAATCAAAAATTACTTTCCTGTGTTGTTTTGAATACTGTCCAACACACGTGCACTTCAAGCAGCCATGGAGTCCGTTGAAGCTGGTTACAGCTATGTATAGGAAATCAAACAAATTAAAACATCTATATACTACCCTTTAAGTTGTGCTGACTTACTTACCTTTTAAAAACGCCCGAGCTGGTGAATCGGCGATGATTGCCCGAATATTGAAGTGGACATTCCTATCTCCAAACTGAATGCCTCGTTGGCTCAGCTCATTCGCTTCAACAACAAACGGCCTTAAGAAGGGTTCCAGGTCATTCGGTTTAGAAGATCCACAAAACATAGCTATCATCATAATCGGAGCCTCTGGTATTTGTTCCATCTTCATTAATATCGGCCAAACCTGTGTTGAGGAACTTTTATGCAAAGGAAGTCCGTCGACCGACACCTGCACCGAAATACGATCCGTTTCGGGTGTCGCTGATCTAAAACAGCAAAGAAAAGGTATGTTACAAATTACAACGAAATTCAACAAAAAATAATGATAATCAAAACACTCACCGGTAATAGTTGCGTAGAACCTTCTCTATGCCTTTGTACCAATATTCTCCACCAGCAACCGCTTCAATTTCTTGTCCAATGCTGGTGGAGGTTTTCATCAATGTCCGCGCATCTTTGGGCAGCTCATAATCCGTTCTTATGCGAAAGATGGCTAATATTTCATTAACCGATGCGCGGGATTCCTCGTGATCGACTGCCCAGTCTCGTAAACAATCATTCACGTCCTCGTGATTGCTGCAGTCATGAGCATTCCGATATTCGCGCTCAACCCCTTCTTCTGCGGCATGAACATTTCCATAGTCCGATTCTGTGCCCAAGTCGTGCATTCCTTCATCGCTTCTGGTGCTTGATTCTAAAAGTAAAACAAAACATAAATTAATGGTTTTGAGCGTGGGCATATTTCTACTAGACGTAAATACACATTCGACTATAACAATCCATCACAACGCATTGATTACCACATTACCACTGCGTTCGCATATATTACACGAACCGAATATGAATAGCTCATGAAGCACAAAGTCAACACTTCACGGAACATACGCGATTTATCCATATGCAAAACGGTTTCGAAACATTGCACATGCATCGAGCTTTGAGCTCACTGATCATTCTTCACAATACATAGTTTCTCCTCAATCAATCAAATTCAAAATCAAATCAAAATCCTAATCAAATCGCAGAAACACGGCAGAATTAAATTAATAAAACATCATTTGACTTACCAACTTCGACAGCCTGCATCATAACAATCCGGCTCGGCCCTGGGCAAACGTCCTGCTCGTCTTCAAGTTGATCAAAATCTACTTCAGCTTGCTGTTTAATGCGCCTTCTGTATATTTTACCACTTTTCCTGTTGTCCTGCGTAGACATTTCGCTTAATAAAGTTGATAAACTTTTATTAACGTTGAACAAGTCCGAAAGAAACAAAGTCGCGATATGGAATGAAAACACAAATGACAGCTCAAAACTGATGCACAGCCATTTTAGAAACAGGTACAAGAAGAAAACATTCATCAGTCCGTGTCTGTACACGGCGATACGAAATTCCGCACCCATACATTCAAGCATCGATGGGATTTAGGTCAATTTCACTGCATTTTTCAAAAATAACCGTCAATTTTGTCACCTGGGTTATCTAAGCACTTCAATGACAATTCAAACTTGCAAACTTAATCTCGGAAGCAGCAGAGTGCAACCATGCATGTTCTCTACAAGCTCTACGAATTGACCGTACAAAGTAATAATTTTCATTGTCTTGATTACCCGCTGCTTTCCGATGCTTATACAATGATTAAAATTTACATACTGCTTTGAAAAGCACACTGACCGTAATGAATGAGTTTTCACTCTTCATTACTTTTCCAAATTTTCGCTCCTTATAAAAAACAAGGGAATCAGAATTCAAAAATCCTACTTACCGAAAGCCGCCAAAAGATTGTCTGAAGTGTGCTAACAGAGCTAAAAGAAACAAATTAAACTTTTGTAAATTCTAAGCAATGTTATACAAAAATAAGAATAAAGTTAAATTACTTACTTCATTCCCTTTGATTTTCGCTGCTGCTACATGATTGAAGTGTTGCAAAAAGAATCAAGCCGTTCTATAATCGCGTAATACTTATAAAGTTCTTAATAGTTATTTCAGTAACATCCTTACTAACGAACCTTCACGGGGTTCATTAGATTTGAAAAAAGAAAGATGGAAGATTCTTGCAAAAATTAAATTTGTTATCAATTTTGGAACAAATATTAAATTCTATGTGAATGAATCAAATTTAAAGTTAAACGATAAAAATTTAAAACAGAGAAAATTATGTCATTAAAATGCTTTACGATTTCTGCGTTTATCGTTTAATGATTGAAATGATTTTCATACGAAATAGTTCAGATTCTTCATCAAATCATCTATGTCACTAAAATGCTTTACGATTTCTGCGTTTAACGTTTAATTATAGAAATGATTTTCATACGAAGTAGTTCAGATTCTTCATCACAGTACACCTTTGCTTTAACCCTCGTGCCGCGCAAAGCATCGATCAAATTGCTGCTTGCTATCGTTTCATTGGTAAGAAATTCAGTGTCTAAAAAATACAGATAAGAACGAAAAATCATTCCATAAAGTATACCTTCAGGTTAAAGAAGCTGAATGAAAGATCACCACTTACTTTCTATATGATATTCCGAACAGGAAAGCTTCCTTGTGAGCCCTGGGGGGTATCGGCGCTTGGGCCACGATTTGTCAAGCTGGGAGAAGAGTCCCAAGTCTATCAAAAAGAATTGATTTTCACAGTCCGCAGTTAGCTTGACCGCCCGGATCCAGACGCCTTGGTAGTTTACCAAACATCCATAGTTATGTTCGGGCTCTCCTAAGTATTCGTTCCGATCCAACTGGCCGTACTCTTGGCACTCCCGCATCATGTTGGTGAAAGCAGCCTCGGAATTGGCCAAGATTGCTCCAACCTGATGGCTGGTGGCAAACTCGGACGCTTCCACTATGACGAGCTCTTGTTCCTCGTGCTATTGAATGTCCGACCGGAGGGAAGCTTTATCGAACTAAAATAGCAAGCGACTCGTATTACCACGATGCATACCTTTAATTTTGTTTCACTTAAACAACATTCGTTCATGAAAGGGCCAGTGGTCCATTGGTTCTCAAGAAAACACACATGGATCATCCGCCAATGCCCTCTTCGCATTCATGATACTGTGAATTCCACGTAAATCATTTGTAGTATCAACCAAGTAAGGTTAGCCGCATCGATCAACGATCTTACCTCGCTTCCATGTATTTCACGTTCACAACGTCAGGGGCGTTAGGTGTACACCTGGTACGTTGGTCCGAATGTTTGCAGCCACTATATTGTTTCAATCAATGAAGCACGTGGGATCTGGCACAATTGAAAACTATTTTCGGCAACACAACACGCGTTAGTATCTTCGAGTTCCTGATTCCAAATGGCGTTGCAATGCCGAATGACAGATGAACTAGTGTTGGCAGAATCGGGATTCGGAAGATTCGAAGATTCGATCCCTAGACGGATTCCAAAGATTCGAATCCCATTTGACGGATTCTAAAGATTCGAATTGCTGTTAACATTCTATTCACTTTCTGCCATTAGTTTTTGCACTGGTATGCACTTTCGAAAAATAAACACTTCATACAAATCGAAAATGTATTCTCCATTCAAATTTGTCAAACTTCAATTTGTTATACATTCATATATGTATGTAATAAAATATAATATCTATAAAAGACATGTAAACACTTTCAATAGACTAAACTGAACCCAATGTGATGGAATGGTCTAGGCTTGAGTTATAAATAGTTGCAATATCGTTCCGATGCCTCCCTTTTCGTGCAGGCCAAAGAAGCCACTTTGCCACAATTTTCCAAATCTCGGTGCAAATTTGACCACCAACGCCGTAGTATATCGACGGACGGGATACAAATCCTGATCTTACGGTAGGTGATTACATTTGATACTCTTTTCCTTCTTCCTCGGATGGGAAATGTGATAGAAGGGATCGTTCGTCGGTCCAATTGGCGGATATGTCCACGTACTATGATGGCCATAATACTTCGCAGATCTCGTACCGAATGCCGTTTCTTCATTTGACGATCATTATTGGTGTTTGCTAGGTTTCTACACTTCACGGGCAGTTGCAGAAATTCGAGTGAAAATACTTTCGAAGCTTAAGTACAGTTTGTTGCACCATGAAAAACGGGATGGTGATTGCGTAGGAAAGTAGCATTGGCGTTACAAATATCATCTCAGCTTGGACGAAATATTTTCTCACAAAATACTGTACAGCTGCTATCGTGAATGCTTATCGAGGTGAGGATTTCCTGTTTTGCAATAAAAAGGTTCCCAACAAACCGTCCGGGATTAACTTGTTAGTTATAGTTGTAGTTTGCTCTAGCTTTAAGTATGCACACAAATCAACACGTTCTGAGGTGAAAAAAGACATTACCATTTTCCAATCCCGTGATCTAACTCGTCTTGTTCGTACGCGATTACAATGCGGAATGAGAGCTACCTTAGTTACGGAATTCGAAATTTCCGACCAAACAAGAGATTAAAGCGCCTTTTGTGAGGTATTATTTGCATGCTAGCTACTATCTTGTTTTTCTCAGTCCAACCAATAACAGTTCGTTTACAACAGCATCCATTCGAAGTCTACATATTCTAAATGATGGTGTGAGTTTGCGAGGGATTCTTTTAGGTGACATCTGAAGCTAAGATTGCCTGTCGTTGAGCTGCTCGAAACATTCGGGTAACGCATACTCATAATACATAAACTTACCATACACTCACGAAAATGTTCAAACGGTCATTTTTGTTTTAAAACAGAATGGACAATGCATCTGTTTTCAACGAAGCGTGAACAATGCAGATAGACATCCTGGCCATTCGTTTCTCAAGTACACATAGTTTGACGAACGAAAAAATTAGGTTTTAATAACATGATTCAACAAGACATAAATAAGCTTAGGCAGCGCTCTGTGAACAGTCCAACAAACACGACAAACACGACATTGTTCGAAGGGTGCTCTGCGACTTGTCGTGAAGAACTGTCACTCTCCCAGCAGCAAGGTAGCAGAATAAACAAGGTATATACTGTTTCTCCGTGGGATACAGCCCTGCACGACAAAATCAAACTGTTTTGTTCTGTGTTGTGTTTGTCTGACATGTTCGATGCAGGTTGACAGAGCACCTCCATACGATTGCATGGATTTGATCGTTTTTTTTGTCGTGTTTGTCGTGTTTGTCTTGTTCGATAGCTCACAGAGCGCTGCCTTAGTGAAACAGATTATATCGAGGAATCGCAAAGGACTAACCAAGTTGAAATTTTTGTTCAACATTTAGAAACAAGCGTCTTGTTACCAAGATTTGAGCTTCAAATCGTGTACAAAGCAATCACAGTAACCACAATCAACTTTCGTAGCTAGCGGCAATAGTAAATGAACTGTTCCTTTCCACTCAATTATCTTGTAATCTAGTTACAAAAGCACACACACGCATTAGAATGCACGGAACTAACATTATAAGCTTGTGTTATATCATAACAATGAATGTGTGCACCATTTCCCGTCACAAACTTAATTCACACACCGTTTTCCACTAGCACTTTTCCCGGCTTTGCACGGCTTTGCGGATGAAATTGAGCGGAAACCAAAGGTGACTTCTTTGACATCTGGCAAGCTGTCGCTCAATTCTTTTGAATAATAATAAATACACACATTGCATATATATGAGAACGAAAAGCCAATGGGCAAAATAACTAAGTGATGCCTCATTGTTTTGCTCGGTTTAAGCACAATTGTAGGAGTGTTGGCGTGCCTTAAAGTGAAACGCCAGTTAGAAGAAACAATCGCGCGGAATAAAATGTATGCTACTACCTATATGAAAAAGTACACGAACTGATGCAGAGGTGCATACCAAAATTTGGGGAATGATTCATAAGTGCATAGCCGGTTACGGATTGGAAGAATCGTCAAAAATTACAAAATTATAGCGTGTTCAAAAGGGCGGTCAAAAAGATCACAAAGATGCATTCGGGCAACATTTAAAAGCAAATTAAGTTCAAGTAAAACGACAAAAAAGTCGTTGCACTGCTGAATTTGGAAAAAATCAATGCAACTTTCATCAGCTCTAACAATTGGCGCTAATAACGTTCGACTTGCCAATTTTCAACTCAGCAGCATAATGTGTAATTTGTGCACTAATTTACTTGCATACTGCGAATCTAACTAGTGGGTATATTTACAGAGCCCCCTGAAATGAAAGCTGCTGAATGTCGAAAAAAAAAGAGGTTCATGTTTCATCTCAGTACGGCGATACTATACAATTGCAATTCGAAGCCAATCAAGCATCGGGATTTTAAACTAGATCATAATTTTGGATAAATCCAGATGGCGGTCTCGAATAAGTTGACAATGATGAAAAATTTCCTATGTCTCAGGAAATAAAAGCGAATTAAGTGCATCATTGTTATAATAGCAACTTGAACAGGCGTTAAATACATGTTAACATCATACGAGTAATGTTCGACAAAACCATAGTCAAATGTTTATCAGCGTATCAAAGATTGATAAAAAAATAGAAAAAACAAATCCCACTCACCGTTTGTTTTCGCGATATTTGTTTTCATCGCTCCATGCGATATTTGTTTTGTTCATCCATGAACCTAAACATAACTGCATCACACTGACGGAAAATAAACACTTGTCCACGTTATACAGTTAAATAATCTAGAAAATAGAAATTCCTAACCTTTATTAAGATATACTAGTATACAATATGACTGTATAATACTTACATCACATTTCAGCACTGAAATACCTTATCATAAGGTAGGACAAAATAAACTGCCCAGAGAAACAAAACGTAGAAAATCCATATGAAAACCTATAAGCAAAAGTAAGATCACTAGACCAATATCACATCAAACCAATAAAAAACCAGAAGCTGAAACAGGAAAAAAAAAACAAGTTTTGTTAGTATTTGTATTTAGAAGGCGATTTAAAAAAGGGAATAGGCGAATATGAACCATCAACTAGTTCGATCCTTTTACTGTAACAACCCTTTTTAGTCAGTAAGTCTGTGCTTGATCTAGATTTCAGATAAACTAATTATTCTACATCTTATAGCTGAGTAATACTGCAGCTTAGCAACTAATTCACAAATCACGGTTAAAAAACTCTGAAACAAAGACAAACAATTGAAATGATGAAACCTTAAGACAAATGAAACCAAAATTTATCATAGTTTTATTTAGGAAGTTTTATCACCACTGATACAAAGCAAAAACTGGTTTATTAGGCTTCAGAAAAAAAAATCAGACGGGCAAACATGGTGTACATGAAATACTTTTCTTTTGATATTATCAAAACTTTTTAACTTTTCTGCGGATATTATGCGCGTCGCATGGAAGTGAAACTAGGAAAACAAATCGCTCATAAAATATAACCTTTGTAACGAATCAGGCTAGTCACTTATCTAAGCACTTCAATGACAATTCAAACTTGCAAACTTAATCTCGGAAGCAGCAGAGTGCAACCATGCATGTTCTCTACAAGCTCTACGAATTGACCGTACAAAGTAATAATTTTCATTGTCTTGATTACCCGCTGCTTTCCGATGCTTATACAATGATTAAAATTTACATACTGCTTTGAAAAGCACACTGACCGTAATGAATGAGTTTTCACTCTTCATTACTTTTCCAAATTTTCGCTCCTTATAAAAAACAAGGGAATCAGAATTCAAAAATCCTACTTACCGAAAGCCGCCAAAAGATTGTCTGAAGTGTGCTAACAGAGCTAAAAGAAACAAATTAAACTTTTGTAAATTCTAAGCAATGTTATACAAAAATAAGAATAAAGTTAAATTACTTACTTCATTCCCTTTGATTTTCGCTGCTGCTACATGATTGAAGTGTTGCAAAAAGAATCAAGCCGTTCTATAATCGCGTAATACTTATAAAGTTCTTAATAGTTATTTCAGTAACATCCTTACTAACGAACCTTCACGGGGTTCATTAGATTTGAAAAAAGAAAGATGGAAGATTCTTGCAAAAATTAAATTTGTTATCAATTTTGGAACAAATATTAAATTCTATGTGAATGAATCAAATTTAAAGTTAAACGATAAAAATTTAAAACAGAGAAAATTATGTCATTAAAATGCTTTACGATTTCTGCGTTTATCGTTTAATGATTGAAATGATTTTCATACGAAATAGTTCAGATTCTTCATCAAATCATCTATGTCACTAAAATGCTTTACGATTTCTGCGTTTAACGTTTAATTATAGAAATGATTTTCATACGAAGTAGTTCAGATTCTTCATCACAGTACACCTTTGCTTTAACCCTCGTGCCGCGCAAAGCATCGATCAAATTGCTGCTTGCTATCGTTTCATTGGTAAGAAATTCAGTGTCTAAAAAATACAGATAAGAACGAAAAATCATTCCATAAAGTATACCTTCAGGTTAAAGAAGCTGAATGAAAGATCACCACTTACTTTCTATATGATATTCCGAACAGGAAAGCTTCCTTGTGAGCCCTGGGGGGTATCGGCGCTTGGGCCACGATTTGTCAAGCTGGGAGAAGAGTCCCAAGTCTATCAAAAAGAATTGATTTTCACAGTCCGCAGTTAGCTTGACCGCCCGGATCCAGACGCCTTGGTAGTTTACCAAACATCCATAGTTATGTTCGGGCTCTCCTAAGTATTCGTTCCGATCCAACTGGCCGTACTCTTGGCACTCCCGCATCATGTTGGTGAAAGCAGCCTCGGAATTGGCCAAGATTGCTCCAACCTGATGGCTGGTGGCAAACTCGGACGCTTCCACTATGACGAGCTCTTGTTCCTCGTGCTATTGAATGTCCGACCGGAGGGAAGCTTTATCGAACTAAAATAGCAAGCGACTCGTATTACCACGATGCATACCTTTAATTTTGTTTCACTTAAACAACATTCGTTCATGAAAGGGCCAGTGGTCCATTGGTTCTCAAGAAAACACACATGGATCATCCGCCAATGCCCTCTTCGCATTCATGATACTGTGAATTCCACGTAAATCATTTGTAGTATCAACCAAGTAAGGTTAGCCGCATCGATCAACGATCTTACCTCGCTTCCATGTATTTCACGTTCACAACGTCAGGGGCGTTAGGTGTACACCTGGTACGTTGGTCCGAATGTTTGCAGCCACTATATTGTTTCAATCAATGAAGCACGTGGGATCTGGCACAATTGAAAACTATTTTCGGCAACACAACACGCGTTAGTATCTTCGAGTTCCTGATTCCAAATGGCGTTGCAATGCCGAATGACAGATGAACTAGTGTTGGCAGAATCGGGATTCGGAAGATTCGAAGATTCGATCCCTAGACGGATTCCAAAGATTCGAATCCCATTTGACGGATTCTAAAGATTCGAATTGCTGTTAACATTCTATTCACTTTCTGCCATTAGTTTTTGCACTGGTATGCACTTTCGAAAAATAAACACTTCATACAAATCGAAAATGTATTCTCCATTCAAATTTGTCAAACTTCAATTTGTTATACATTCATATATGTATGTAATAAAATATAATATCTATAAAAGACATGTAAACACTTTCAATAGACTAAACTGAACCCAATGTGATGGAATGGTCTAGGCTTGAGTTATAAATAGTTGCAATATCGTTCCGATGCCTCCCTTTTCGTGCAGGCCAAAGAAGCCACTTTGCCACAATTTTCCAAATCTCGGTGCAAATTTGACCACCAACGCCGTAGTATATCGACGGACGGGATACAAATCCTGATCTTACGGTAGGTGATTACATTTGATACTCTTTTCCTTCTTCCTCGGATGGGAAATGTGATAGAAGGGATCGTTCGTCGGTCCAATTGGCGGATATGTCCACGTACTATGATGGCCATAATACTTCGCAGATCTCGTACCGAATGCCGTTTCTTCATTTGACGATCATTATTGGTGTTTGCTAGGTTTCTACACTTCACGGGCAGTTGCAGAAATTCGAGTGAAAATACTTTCGAAGCTTAAGTACAGTTTGTTGCACCATGAAAAACGGGATGGTGATTGCGTAGGAAAGTAGCATTGGCGTTACAAATATCATCTCAGCTTGGACGAAATATTTTCTCACAAAATACTGTACAGCTGCTATCGTGAATGCTTATCGAGGTGAGGATTTCCTGTTTTGCAATAAAAAGGTTCCCAACAAACCGTCCGGGATTAACTTGTTAGTTATAGTTGTAGTTTGCTCTAGCTTTAAGTATGCACACAAATCAACACGTTCTGAGGTGAAAAAAGACATTACCATTTTCCAATCCCGTGATCTAACTCGTCTTGTTCGTACGCGATTACAATGCGGAATGAGAGCTACCTTAGTTACGGAATTCGAAATTTCCGACCAAACAAGAGATTAAAGCGCCTTTTGTGAGGTATTATTTGCATGCTAGCTACTATCTTGTTTTTCTCAGTCCAACCAATAACAGTTCGTTTACAACAGCATCCATTCGAAGTCTACATATTCTAAATGATGGTGTGAGTTTGCGAGGGATTCTTTTAGGTGACATCTGAAGCTAAGATTGCCTGTCGTTGAGCTGCTCGAAACATTCGGGTAACGCATACTCATAATACATAAACTTACCATACACTCACGAAAATGTTCAAACGGTCATTTTTGTTTTAAAACAGAATGGACAATGCATCTGTTTTCAACGAAGCGTGAACAATGCAGATAGACATCCTGGCCATTCGTTTCTCAAGTACACATAGTTTGACGAACGAAAAAATTAGGTTTTAATAACATGATTCAACAAGACATAAATAAGCTTAGGCAGCGCTCTGTGAACAGTCCAACAAACACGACAAACACGACATTGTTCGAAGGGTGCTCTGCGACTTGTCGTGAAGAACTGTCACTCTCCCAGCAGCAAGGTAGCAGAATAAACAAGGTATATACTGTTTCTCCGTGGGATACAGCCCTGCACGACAAAATCAAACTGTTTTGTTCTGTGTTGTGTTTGTCTGACATGTTCGATGCAGGTTGACAGAGCACCTCCATACGATTGCATGGATTTGATCGTTTTTTTTGTCGTGTTTGTCGTGTTTGTCTTGTTCGATAGCTCACAGAGCGCTGCCTTAGTGAAACAGATTATATCGAGGAATCGCAAAGGACTAACCAAGTTGAAATT
Source organism: Anopheles coustani (assembly GCF_943734705.1). NCBI lineage: Eukaryota > Metazoa > Arthropoda > Insecta > Diptera > Culicidae > Anopheles > Anopheles coustani. Next base: position 131,574 of record NW_026525417.1, on the reverse strand, counting down.
TTTGTTCAACATTTAGAAACAAGCGTCTTGTTACCAAGATTTGAGCTTCAAATCGTGTACAAAGCAATCACAGTAACCACAATCAACTTTCGTAGCTAGCGGCAATAGTAAATGAACTGTTCCTTTCCACTCAATTATCTTGTAATCTAGTTACAAAAGCACACACACGCATTAGAATGCACGGAACTAACATTATAAGCTTGTGTTATATCATAACAATGAATGTGTGCACCATTTCCCGTCACAAACTTAATTCACACACCGTTTTCCACTAGCACTTTTCCCGGCTTTGCACGGCTTTGCGGATGAAATTGAGCGGAAACCAAAGGTGACTTCTTTGACATCTGGCAAGCTGTCGCTCAATTCTTTTGAATAATAATAAATACACACATTGCATATATATGAGAACGAAAAGCCAATGGGCAAAATAACTAAGTGATGCCTCATTGTTTTGCTCGGTTTAAGCACAATTGTAGGAGTGTTGGCGTGCCTTAAAGTGAAACGCCAGTTAGAAGAAACAATCGCGCGGAATAAAATGTATGCTACTACCTATATGAAAAAGTACACGAACTGATGCAGAGGTGCATACCAAAATTTGGGGAATGATTCATAAGTGCATAGCCGGTTACGGATTGGAAGAATCGTCAAAAATTACAAAATTATAGCGTGTTCAAAAGGGCGGTCAAAAAGATCACAAAGATGCATTCGGGCAACATTTAAAAGCAAATTAAGTTCAAGTAAAACGACAAAAAAGTCGTTGCACTGCTGAATTTGGAAAAAATCAATGCAACTTTCATCAGCTCTAACAATTGGCGCTAATAACGTTCGACTTGCCAATTTTCAACTCAGCAGCATAATGTGTAATTTGTGCACTAATTTACTTGCATACTGCGAATCTAACTAGTGGGTATATTTACAGAGCCCCCTGAAATGAAAGCTGCTGAATGTCGAAAAAAAAAGAGGTTCATGTTTCATCTCAGTACGGCGATACTATACAATTGCAATTCGAAGCCAATCAAGCATCGGGATTTTAAACTAGATCATAATTTTGGATAAATCCAGATGGCGGTCTCGAATAAGTTGACAATGATGAAAAATTTCCTATGTCTCAGGAAATAAAAGCGAATTAAGTGCATCATTGTTATAATAGCAACTTGAACAGGCGTTAAATACATGTTAACATCATACGAGTAATGTTCGACAAAACCATAGTCAAATGTTTATCAGCGTATCAAAGATTGATAAAAAAATAGAAAAAACAAATCCCACTCACCGTTTGTTTTCGCGATATTTGTTTTCATCGCTCCATGCGATATTTGTTTTGTTCATCCATGAACCTAAACATAACTGCATCACACTGACGGAAAATAAACACTTGTCCACGTTATACAGTTAAATAATCTAGAAAATAGAAATTCCTAACCTTTATTAAGATATACTAGTATACAATATGACTGTATAATACTTACATCACATTTCAGCACTGAAATACCTTATCATAAGGTAGGACAAAATAAACTGCCCAGAGAAACAAAACGTAGAAAATCCATATGAAAACCTATAAGCAAAAGTAAGATCACTAGACCAATATCACATCAAACCAATAAAAAACCAGAAGCTGAAACAGGAAAAAAAAACAAGTTTTGTTAGTATTTGTATTTAGAAGGCGATTTAAAAAAGGGAATAGGCGAATATGAACCATCAACTAGTTCGATCCTTTTACTGTAACAACCCTTTTTAGTCAGTAAGTCTGTGCTTGATCTAGATTTCAGATAAACTAATTATTCTACATCTTATAGCTGAGTAATACTGCAGCTTAGCAACTAATTCACAAATCACGGTTAAAAAACTCTGAAACAAAGACAAACAATTGAAATGATGAAACCTTAAGACAAATGAAACCAAAATTTATCATAGTTTTATTTAGGAAGTTTTATCACCACTGATACAAAGCAAAAACTGGTTTATTAGGCTTCAGAAAAAAAAATCAGACGGGCAAACATGGTGTACATGAAATACTTTTCTTTTGATATTATCAAAACTTTTTAACTTTTCTGCGGATATTATGCGCGTCGCATGGAAGTGAAACTAGGAAAACAAATCGCTCATAAAATATAACCTTTGTAACGAATCAGGCTAGTCACTTATCTAAGCACTTCAATGACAATTCAAACTTGCAAACTTAATCTCGGAAGCAGCAGAGTGCAACCATGCATGTTCTCTACAAGCTCTACGAATTGACCGTACAAAGTAATAATTTTCATTGTCTTGATTACCCGCTGCTTTCCGATGCTTATACAATGATTAAAATTTACATACTGCTTTGAAAAGCACACTGACCGTAATGAATGAGTTTTCACTCTTCATTACTTTTCCAAATTTTCGCTCCTTATAAAAAACAAGGGAATCAGAATTCAAAAATCCTACTTACCGAAAGCCGCCAAAAGATTGTCTGAAGTGTGCTAACAGAGCTAAAAGAAACAAATTAAACTTTTGTAAATTCTAAGCAATGTTATACAAAAATAAGAATAAAGTTAAATTACTTACTTCATTCTATTTGATTTTCGCTGCTGCTACATGATTGAAGTGTTGCAAAAAGAATCAAGCCGTTCTATAATCGCGTAATACTTATAAAGTTCTTAATAGTTATTTCAGTAACATCCTTACTAACGAACCTTCACGGGGTTCATTAGATTTGAAAAAAGAAAGATGGAAGATTCTTGCAAAAATTAAATTTGTTATCAATTTTGGAACAAATATTAAATTCTATGTGAATGAATCAAATTTAAAGTTAAACGATAAAAATTTAAAACAGAGAAAATTATGTCATTAAAATGCTTTACGATTTCTGCGTTTATCGTTTAATGATTGAAATGCTTTTCATACGAAATAGTTCAGATTCTTCATCAAATCATCTATGTCACTAAAATGCTTTACGATTTCTGCGTTTAACGTTTAATTATAGAAATGATTTTCATACGAAGTAGTTCAGATTCTTCATCACAGTACACCTTTGCTTTAACCTTCGTGCCGCGCAAAGCATCGATCAAATTGCTGCTTGCTATCGTTTCATTGGTAAGAAATTCAGTGTCTAAAAAATACAGATAAGAACGAAAAATCATTCCATAAAGTATACCTTCAGGTTAAAAAATCTGAATGAGAGATCACCACTTACTTTCTATATGATATTCCGAACAGGAAAGCTTCCTTGTGAGCCCTGGGGGGTATCGGCGCTTGGGCCACGATTTGTCAAGCTGGGAGAAGAGTCCCAAGTCTATCAAAAAGAATTGATTTTCACAGTCCGCAGTTAGCTTGACCGCCCGGATCCAGACGCCTTCGTAGTTTACCAAACATCCATAGTTATGTTCGGGCTCTCCTAAGTATTCGTTCCGATCCAACTGGCCGTACTCTTGGCACTCCCGCATCATGTTGGTGAAAGCAGCCTCGGAATTGGCCAAGATTGCTCCAACCTGATGGCTGGTGGCAAACTCGGACGCTTCCACTATGACGAGCTCTTGTTCCTCGTGCTATTGAATGTCCGACCGGAGGGAAGCTTTATCGAACTAAAGTAGCAAGCGACTCGTATTACCACGATGCATACCTTTAATTTTGTTTCACTTAAACAACATTCGTTCATGAAAGGGCCAGTTGTCCATTGGTTCTCAAGAAAACACACATGGATCATCCGCCAATGCCCTCTTCGCATTCATGATACTGTGAATTCCACGTAAATCATTTGTAGTATCAACCAAGTAAGGTTAGCCGCATCGATCAACGATCTTACCTCGCTTCCATGTATTTCACGTTCACAACGTCAGGGGCGTTAGGTGCACACCTGGTACGTTGGTCCGAATGTTTGCAGCCACTATATTGTTTCAATCAATGAAGCACGTGGGATCTGGCACAATTGAAAACTATTTTCGGCAACACAACACGCGTTATTATCTTCGAGTTCCTGATTCCAAATGGCGTTGCAATGCCGAATGACAGATGAACTAGTGTTGGCAGAATCGGGATTAGGAAGATTCGAAGATTCGATCCCTAGACGGATTCCAAAGATTCGAATCCCATTTGACGGATTCTAATGGCCTTATCACACTGGTCACCAATGGTGGCTTTGCAAACCCACCGAACTGTCAAAATTTGGTTTTGGCATCCAGTTTGACATAGTGGTGCCTCTTGGTAGTGTGATAAGGCAGGCCACCTGGGAGTGGGAGTTTATATAATCCACTTTCGGTTCATGCGGTTTTCGGCAGTTTAAGATTAAAATACCGAAATTTTATAATCATATTATGCTTATAATTGATTATTAATAAAATTAATAAACATGAATCACTTTCAAATCAAGCTTAACATGCCAGATACAGCAAACTCCACACAACGACAGCTCGGTGATACGGGTAAGCTCATTCACCAACTGTCCCCCAGCCACTCCAATGTCATTCGTTTTCGATGGTCGTTTGACATTCCAGTGCTTTTTCCATGCCACCATTGGTGACCAGTGTGATAAGGCCATAAAGATTCGAATCCCATCTGACAGATTCTAAAGATTGGGATCCCATTTGAGGGATTCTAACCGCGTGACTACATTAGGCGTACCATACCAAAAACTTGATACGGTCTAGCTCAAGGTGGGTCCTAAGGGAGGTGAGCTCAAAGGCCTGGTCGTGGCAGCCATTTTGAAATTAATTTTTGACAACTGTTCCAGGTTTTATTTACCAACAAAAGGATTACGACGCGTTATCAAGCTGCTGGTTCCAGTTGATACGGTTACCGGAAGACTCTGCCCTCATTAGCCACAAATTTACTGAGGACACAGTTCCATCTACGATATATTGCAAAGTCATCTAGTAAATGAGGTTGGACGAGATGTGTAAAGCGGTTTGGTCGTCCAAAGGCACATATTTTAACACTTTGTTGCTACAATGCTACACGAAACGTGCTTGTTAAAACGACAGTATCTTTTTCATATCGCATTTTTTCACATTCCATGAGTTAGTTTTGCAAAAAACAGCTGAACAGGATAAATACGGCATTCTTACGCTATCGGAAAGAACTTTGGAAACAACAACTGGCAAATTGTAAACATAAACAAAACCCGGAACGATTGTCAAATTTTTCCTTTATTTTTCCAAAAAAAGCAAGGCGATTTGTTCGGGATGAACCCACCTGGATAGGGGTATGGTACGCTTCATAAAGTCACGCCATGAAAAGAATTGAGCAACAGTTTGACAGATGTCACATAAGACTACCCAAGAAGAAAAAACCCTGCTATTTGAGGTGTTTTTGACCTCTAAGTTGAGTTCGAACTAATGGTCACACCCAAGATGATTAAATACTGAATAGGTGACTTTTTTGGAGGTAATTTTTTAGAAAATGGCGACCATGACTTTTGACAGTATGGTGATAAATAGCATAGAATGTAAACAACTATGCGAGTAAAGAGAAGGTACGTGATCGTCCGTCCACACGGCGCTGCGACAATTCTGCGACCGGGGTTTCTGCGACCGATTTGTGCTCACCGGAAGTGTCAAAGTAATCAAAAGTAGCCCAAGTCGGCCATCTTGCATGTCAAAAGTGTCGCAGAAACTCCCGCCGGCACTGGGTCGCAGCGTTGGACAATCTGGCCAACGTTTTCGTCGCAACTTTCTGCGACATTACAAAAAGACCGTTATTCGTATGTAAAAATGGTCATTGTCATGGTTTGTTCGACGCGAAGGAGTTTTGATATAGTAAATAAATATACTGGCGTACTAATTCATGTTTTTAATGCGTTTTTTTTTATTTAACTATTGTGTTAAAATGAAAGAATGTAAATAATAATTTAAATGTAAATGCATATAGCATATTTTTATTACTCTAGAAAGTCAACAGCATTAAAGTAAAAACAAGTAACGCCGGTTTGTTCGACGAGAAGAAGTTTTAATATAGTAAATAAATATACTGACCTATTTATTCATGTTTTGAATCCGTTTTTTAATTCAACTATTGTATTAAAATGTATGAATGTAAATAATAACTTTAATGTAAATGCGCCCTATAGCATATTTTGGAGAATCATTACATGGGTATGCATTTTAGAAAATCAAAAACATCAATGTTAAAACAAGTAAACGTTAAAAGCGTAGTTTTGGAAACGCTTAAGTATTGTTCAAACTTTTCGATATGTCCGTTATCCGTATCCTTTTTAGCTCGACTAGAAAGAGTTTTATTCTGGAGTTTATTTTTTTGTTCACAAATAACATAAAAACAGACGTAATAAAAACGATGCACAAGTCGATGATCAAAAGCACTTCTATCGACTTAACCTTCAGATCTACAACCGCCTACCTGGGTAAGTTTTCCCCTTTTATTTTGCAATTACTTCGAATTGAACAGTTATATCGACTCAAAATTCCTGGAATGCCTCAAGCAACATGTTCTCTATCATTCTGCCGAAAACCGACTTTTTATTTTTATTCTAAGTATTTTTTTACACCATATTTCAATTTATACCCCTTAAATCTACGACCGCCTACCCGGGTAAGTCATACGTTTTGTACGAGAGTTTATATTTTTCTGTACCAAGACAAACCACCAGCAGGTGAAAGGAGGTGCCCCTCGGGTTTTTCTTTTTATATTTATATTGAAAACAATCCAAATTTATCTAAGACACACTATGAAAGACTGTTTTACTCTTCGAACTCCTCGAACAATTAGTAATGAGATAAACTCAAAGACGATCTACAAATATGCAAATTATGCTACATTTTGAACCACACAGCGGCATCGAAAGCATTCTAGGTGAACTTTCATCATTTGCTACACAAAATAATAATTTTTAATTGCAAGAAAATTATGATGCAACGGGTTGAATTAAATACAAAAGAAACTGTTATCGTTTGAAACAAAACGATCAAATTTATGTATATGAGCTAAGTTTTAAAATGTTAAGGCTTAAATATCAGATGTAACAATGTATAATGAAGAATTTCCTCCAGATATGCCACTGAATTTACTGAGGAACATGAACATTTCCAAAACGTAAAATTTAATAGAAAAATATTTCTACATCTTTGAAGCTTCAATTTATAAGCAAAAATGTTGAAGGCACCAAGAAGTTACTTCACCAGAAACTTAAGAAGTATAAACAAACACAATAACTTATTGAAAATGTATGGTTTACAGAGTTGGCGATTGTAGATCTATGGGATAAAATATATTTGAATGAAAAAATTACTTACTTATCGAATTTTTAATATTATAATTTGCATGGGATTTGTTAGGAAACATTCTTAAGTATCATTACTGAAAATTTCAACTCACTACGGCATCTAGAACAAAAGATATTAGCTTTGAAGCACAGCAAAATGCAAACCCCCATACAAAACGTATGGCCTACCCGGGTAGGCGGTCGTATGTTAACGTAGGTATTTTTGGTCGTAGACCTGAAGGTTAAACGTTGGTTGTGTTCAATTTTCTCGGAACGCGATTGTCAAGTCCGTGTGCGCGTGCAAAATCTGTTGAAACGTTGTTTACTACGTGCGTTCATTGAAGGTGAAATATTAAAGTTTATTACAGAGTTTAACCATGTCAAAGAAGCAAAAGGTATGTATAGTGACGAGTGTGTTGTGAAGACCATAAACCATCAAAAAACTTCAATCATTTCATCAGTAAATGGCTCTCGTTGGGTAGAAGTTCACGAAGATCATGCGTAGAGTTGTAGTGGCTTCACAGTAGAACTCAGACTATCGACTTGAGCAATGAAAAATCTCTACATTTCATAAGTCTCGTTGAATTGTACGGGTGCTTGTGGAATAGGAAGGATCGAAATTATAAAAATAAAAATAGGCAGGCAGATGCATGGGAAGATATCAGCGAAGCAATGGGGGTTTCAACATTCCTATTGCAAAAAAATGGGAATCGTTGAACAGTTCATACCGGCACTTTAAACCCATATATTCGAAAACCCAAAAAACCGGATCTGGTAAATTAATTTAGTTATAACAACATTTTATAAAACTATTATAAACCAACATTACTCATTAATGTTTCAGGGGCTGATGAACAGACGAAGAGTCTATGGTACGCCTATGAGGCAATGAGTTTCTTGTCGGCCGTGACAGAATGTGGCGATACGGAGGATACGGTGAGTTATATTTCAAGTTCAAACATTCTGCTGTGTACTATATCGGGAGTCCAAACTCGTATCGCGGCACTTTGACTCTTTGTAGAATAGAAGAACTAAAAGTATAAACTATGTTCTTGATGAAAGCAATAGTTTATTATTTTCTGCTAACATTAAAAGTAATCTAGGATTGCGTTTGAAAAGCTAACTAGTAGCTAGATAGTTTGCTAGATGCATACGTATTTGTATAAGGTGGTCACTTGCCCTGACGCTTATACCACGCAGATCTTGCCATGCTTGTGCACTGCCTGAAGGGTCGTTTATCAATATTAAGTCGGCGTCAAAGGGTTCGGTGGTTCTTTGCCGTCTTATAAAGTTATGCATATAAATACATGCCAGCACAATCTTCCGTGCTATTGCGGGTTCCAATTTTATAGGTTTTCTTAGCACCCTGAACCTGCCACTTAATATGCCAAACGCCTGTTCTACAGGAAGTCTGGCTCGGGAATGACGATCGTTAAATTGCCTTTCGATCGATCCCCGTTGCGTCACACCACCGAACGATTTCAGGCAATACTTTGTAAGGGCAAATGCACTGTCTCCCAGCAGCATGTATGGTACTTGGACCCTCGATGTTTCGTCCAATACAGCTGGCTCAGGGATGTTCAGTTTGTTATGCTCTAGCAAAGGATATAACCTAGAGTGCCGAAACACACCTCCATCTGATATGCGACCTTTACAGCCAACGTCTGCGCATAAAAAGTTGTAATCTGCATCCACTACGGCCAATAAAACGTTGCTGGAGAATTTTTTGTAATTAAAATAATCCGTACCACTGTGTTTTGGAGTTGTAATTGCAACATGCTTTCCGTCTATAGCTCCAATTACATGTGGAAAATCGAATTTCGCTTCAAATTTTCGTGACACTTCGAGCCACTGTTCCCTGCTGGTTGGAAGCTGAAATAAACAATAATTAAAAACTTTTTTCAATATTATATTTTCATCCTTCTTTATTTTTTAGATGTACGTGGATCAATCTGAATCTGAGGAATATCTGGATGTTGAATACCTTCAGGACATTGATGCTGCTGGGTTTCCTGAAGATCAAGCTGCATCAACGCCTCCAGGACCATCAGGGCGTAGACGGCAGTTCACTCCAACCCCCGGGCCGTCTTCTAGCCCATCAAGACGCACTTCCACCAGGCGTTTACCTACACGCCCCCAGCCAAGCACTCCACCAGTGACAAGGGCTCGGAATAATAAGCGTCGGTGGCATGAGGCCAACCTTTCCTACAACGAGGAAGTTTTGGAAACATTGCGTGTTGTGTCTCATGCCACTAACGAACTTATCAAAACAACAACTACAACCGGCCCCAATGCACAATACGGTGTTAGAAGTGTTATGAGAAGAGACTAGGTATAAGATTAATCAATTGTTGAATGAGGCAGAGCGCAAAATTTTTTTTAAAAAGTACGGTAGATATCCTTAAGTTTACATTAGTAGGGTAGGGTAGGGCTTATCATTAGTAGATAATTAGGACTAGGTTATTATTTCCTTAATTTTCGATTAGTTTGTTAAGGGCTTTTAGGTTTAATTTTGAATTTACCTTCACATATCCTTAAGTTTACATTAGCAGGGTAGGGTAGGGTAGGGTAGGGCTTATCATTAGTAGATAATTAGGACTAGGTTATCATTTCCTTAATTTTCGTTTAGTTTGTTAAGGGCTTTTAGGTTTAATTTTGAATTTACCTTCACATATCCTTAAGTTTTCATTAGTGTAGTGGTTGGGGCGAAATTGGAAGAGATGCACCGAGTCAGAGAAAGAGATAGGAAGAGAAACGCGGTTGTTAGCCAAAAAACGGGCGAAATTGAGAGAGAAGGACCGAATAAGAGGAAGACAGGGGGACCGGCGTCGGCGAGCTGGTAAAGCGCGAGCTCGATTGCGGGCGGCAGTCTTGTGGTTGACTTTGAAGAGGACATGTTGAACTTTGAACGAAATACACCAGCGTGTTATCCTTTATGGCTGATACACAATAGTGTTGAGTAATCGGATCCGGATCGGATTCTAGGACCGGATCCCCAGTCGGATCAGTCCGGATTCAGTCTTCCGCCTGGGATCGTCTCGATCCCTGATCCGGACTTCGGCTTGGGATCGGGATCGGGATCGGGATCGGGATTGGGATTGGGATTGGGATTGGGATTGGGATTGGGATTGGGATTGGGATTGGGATTGGGATTGGGATTGGGATTGGGATTGGGATTGGGATTGGGATTGGGATTGGGATTGGGAATGGGATTGGGACTGAGACTGAGACTGGGACTTGGATTTGCGCGACGGGGATCATCGGACGGCGCGGCACCACGCGTATCATCGCGCGAGCCGGTTTGGTAGGCCGGCGTTTTTACGAATCGGTAACGGGAAGCAGTGCAATTTGCGCATAGCGCTTAACCGTCACCAGTTCAACCGCCTACCCGGGTAGTTTTTGGAATTTTGTTTTAAAATAACTTTTGATTGGATTGACGTATCGGCATGAAACTTTTAGAATGCCTAGAAAAACTCATCATCAAACTCAAAACGATAGATTTGCTTAAGAAATAATTTTTATTCGCGTTTTTCGGTTGATATCCGTTAAACGTTCAACTGGACTACCAGGGTAGTCCATACATTTTGTGTGGGAGATTCCGTTTCCTGTACTTCAGATTAAATAACTTTTTATCTAAACGTCGGATCGGTTTGAAATTTTCAGTGAACATACTTGAGGGTGTTTCCTAAAATATTGTATAGGTCTTATAATTTTAAAAATTTATTAAGTATGTTAATTTGAGGTTCCGAAAAATTTCACCCTTCACATAATTTTAAAGATTTGATGTTAATTTGAGGTTCCAAAACATTTCACCCTTCATATTTATAATCCAAACCTGTGTAGCTCCAACATTTTAGATAGGAGTTTGCATTTTCTGTATTTCAGTATGCATATCTTTGATCATTCAAACTGAAGTACTTGCTATTTTCAGAAATTTATTCACATCTTTTTCCAAAAATTTTGTAGAAATGTTAAATGTTCAAATAAGATTGTCTCATTTGGAAACACTAATCATTTAATTTAAGCAATTATGCCATACGTTTAGGTCTGAAATTCTTAATCTAATATTAAATACAAGTATGCTACAGATCATTTTGTTCTGAAAATGTGCGCCACAAACACGTTTATTAATCCCCTTCTATTCAACTATGTGTGTGATTCGAGGTGCAACAAAAAAAAACCGAACAGGCACATAGAAGAATTACTAGGAATTGTATTTCTAACGAAAAAAGAAAAAAGTAAAGGGCAAAACCCTGATAACAGATGAAGAACAGCATGAAGATAGAATTGAGCGATTGAAAGTTTATTAGTGTTTACAATATTTTATGTAACTTTCGCTAAAGTTTCAAGTAGTAGAGTATCTACGACCAAATATATCAGTACTAAAATACAGAAAATACAAACTTCTATGTAAAATGTATGAACTGCACAGATAAATGGTTGTAGATATAAAGGGTGAAATTTTTCGGAACCTCAACAACAACATAAAATTTAAGCTTTGAAAAGTAAGTTGAAGTATGTTTTTCATATGTTTGATTTGATAGAATTTGAAATATTTTGTATGAGTAATAAAAATGAATCAAATTTGTAAAATGTATCTTTGCGCTTTTAATTCCAGTTTGTCTTAAAATATCAGTTTCAAATATTTTAAATTTTTTACAACCAGATATAAATTTTACGTACACATTCTGTGTTCTCCTATCGTAAGTTATGAGTAAAAATTCAAATTTGATATAATACCAGAATTGTTTTCCTTATTTGTGGTATAAAAAAGTTAATTACTTCATACCCTTCATCAACCCACTTTTTTATAGTCAACAAGGATTCGGATCGGATTCGGAGGATCGATCCCAAGACGGATCCGGATCGGTCGGATCGAGTCTCACATGGGAGCGGATTTTCACATCACTAATACACAAACGACTGTAGTGTTGAGTAATCGGATCCGGATCGTATTCTAGGACCGGATCCCCAGTCGGATCAGTCCGGATTCAGTCTTCCGCCTGGGATCGTCTCGATCCCTGATCCGGACTTCGGCTTGGGATCGGGATCGGGATCGGGATCGGGATTGGGATTGGGATTGGGATTGGGATTGGGATTGGGATTGGGATTGGGATTGGGATTGGGATTGGGATTGGGATTGGGATTGGGATTGGGATTGGGATTGGGACTGAGACTGAGACTGGGACTTGGATTTGCGCGACGGGGATCATCGGACGGCGCGGCACCACGCGTATCATCGCGCGAGCCGGTTTGGTAGGCCGGCGTTTTTACGAATCGGTAACGGGAAGCAGTGCAATTTGCGCATAGCGCTTAACCGTCACCAGTTCAACCGCCTACCCGGGTAGTTTTTGGAATTTTGTTTTAAAATAACTTTTGATTGGATTGACGTATCGGCATGAAACTTTTAGAATGCCTAGAAAAACTCATCATCAAACTCAAAACGATAGATTTGCTTAAGAAATAATTTTTATTCGCGTTTTTCGGTTGATATCCGTTAAACGTTCAACTGGACTACCAGGGTGGTCCATACATTTTGTGTGGGAGATTCCGTTTCCTGTACTTCAGATTAAATAACTTTTTATCTAAACGTCGGATCGGTTTGAAATTTTCAGTGAACATACTTGAGGGTGTTTCCTAAAATATTGTATAGGTCTTATAATTTTAAAAATTTATTAAGTATGTTAATTTGAGGTTCCGAAAAATTTCACCCTTCACATAATTTTAAAGATTTGATGTTAATTTGAGGTTCCAAAACATTTCACCCTTCATATTTATAATCCAAACCTGTGTAGCTCCAACATTTTAGATAGGAGTTTGCATTTTCTGTATTTCAGTATGCATATCTTTGATCATTCAAACTGAAGTACTTGCTATTTTCAGAAATTTATTCACATCTTTTTCCAAAAATTTTGTAGAAATGTTAAATGTTCAAATAAGATTGTCTCATTTGGAAACACTAATCATTTAATTTAAGCAATTATGCCATACGTTTAGGTCTGAAATTCTTAATCCAATATTAAATACAAGTATGCTACAGATCATTTTGTTCTGAAAATGTGCGCCACAAACACGTTTATTAATCCCCTTCTATTCAACTATGTGTGTGATTCGAGGTGCAACAAAAAAAAACCGAACAGGCACATAGAAGAATTACTAGGAATTGTATTTCTAACGAAAAAAGAAAAAAGTAAAGGGCAAAACCCTGATACAGATGAAGAACAGTATGAAGATAGAATTGAGCGATTGAAAGTTTATTAGTGTTTACAATATTTTATGTAACTTTCGCTAAAGTTTCAAGTAGTAGAGTATCTACGACCAAATATATCAGTACTAAAATACAGAAAATACAAACTTCTATGTAAAATGTATGAACTGCACAGATAAATGGTTGTAGATATAAAGGGTGAAATTTTTTGAAACCTCAACAACAACATAAAATTTAAGCTTTGAAAAGTAAGTTGAAGTATGTTTTTCATATGTTTGATTTGATAGAATTTGAAATATTTTGTATGAGTAATAAAAATGAATCAAATTTGTAAAATGTATCTTTGCGCTTTTAATTCCAGTTTGTCTTAAAATATCAGTTTCAAATATTTTAAATTTTTTACAACCAGATATAAATTTTACGTACACATTCTGTGTTCTCCTATCGTAAGTTATGAGTAAAAATTCAAATTTGATATAATACCAGAATTGTTTTCCTTATTTGTGGTATAAAAAAGTTAATTACTTCATACCCTTCATCAACCCACTTTTTTATAGTCAACAAGGATTCGGATCGGATTCGGAGGATCGATCCCAAGACGGATCCGGATCGGTCGGATCGAGTCCCACATGGGAGCGGATTTTCACATCACTAAACGACTGACACTGAGCCGAGCGTTCGCCGCAAGGTGTATAAATTAGAAGGTGAAGTCGTCCAGTGTAAAATGACATTTCATGACTTGACATAACACTTCTGGGGTATTCATATGGGTTTTGAGGGGGGGTATCGGAAAAGGATTGGGCTTTTGACATAACTCTTCTCAAATATGGCACCCCTTCCAAAGCGACATAAAGTCACCTTCTATATTTATACACCTTGCGTTCGCCGTGCTTTTATTCAGATGGTCAAAGTTCATACATATAGAGGTGCACCCTTGTCACCATCGCGGTTTGACATTTCTCCTGTCATTTGACGCTTCTACCCATGGGTATATACCACAAGACTGACGAGCCCAAGTGGGGCTCGCGTGTTCCTAATCCTTCTCTTTCCTTCTCGCTTCTCTCGCTAATTCGCCTTATTCGAATTTTCTGACACCCTGCTTTTCGCCTGATTTTGAATTTGAACTCGTTTGCGATCTTGCCTGATATGCATGCCGTTGGGGCGTACTATGATTCCATTACGCTCTGCCTTCTTTTTACTTTTACTATTCCTTATCTTTCTGTTACCCTATACTCGATCCCTACAAATAGCATTTGGAATTTATGATAAATCAAAATAAATCGAAATAATAACAAAACACACAACTGAACTATTTCTTAAGCATTATTCTTAGGGCCATTTCTTTTTTTCGTAAAAAGCTTCTAAAATTTAAATTTTATGAATTTTAAAAAATTGCTCGCAATTCTACTTACATGTAAACGGAAAGGATTTTTATTGGTTTTATTTTTTTACAACTTAAATAACCATTGAGCAAATTGTTTAAGCCTAGAAAAATACCACCAAACGGAACGAGTTCTGCGGAAAGATAGAATAATGCGGAAAGATAGAAACAACGATGGAAAGTATCGAAATGGGCTATTTTTAGAGTCAACTTGTGAAAAAGTCCAAAAGTAATTATAGTTCATTTCCTCAAGTGAAAACTTTAATAACCCAATCACTAAAATGTTAATTCTGTACTAACATTGATTACCAATTTCTTCGCTTTCGGATATTTAGTTTTTACTAGGTAAAACGGCCCGGTTACGCGGCCCAGTTACAGGACCCAGGTACAGGACCCGGATACAGGGCCCGTTGACAGGTCCCAGTTACAGGGCCCGTTTACAGGGCCCGGCAACACGGCCAATTTACAGGGCCCGTTTACATTGCCCGTTTACAGGGCCCGGTTACACGGCCCAGTTACAGGATTCAGTTCACAGGGCCTGGTTACAGGGCCAGTTGACAGGTCCACGTTACAGGGCCAATTTACAGGTCCCGGTTACAGAGCCCGTTTACCGGGCCCATTTACAGGACCCGGTAATACGGCCAATTTTCAGGGCCCGTTTTCAGGACCCGTTTACAGGGCCCAGTTACAGGACTTAATTTACAGGGCCCGGTAAGTCGGCCCGTTGACAGGTCCCGTTTACATGCCCTGGTAACACGGCCCGTTTACAGGTCCCGTTTACATGGCCCGGTAATACGGCCCGCTTTTAGGGCCCGGTAAGCAGGTCCGTTGACAGGTGTCCCCAAAATCTCGAAAACGTTTCATTTCCTTCGTACTGCAAACTTTGAATGAAACTGTGTAGCACGTTCACGTTTTGATTTGCTTTATTCTGGCAAAGTAACCATCGACTACCAAAAACTCGTTCAGCGCAAGAAAAATTTCCCCTACCATCCTGCATCCATAGTATCCTTAGCAAAAGCACAGCGGCTGGGGAATCCTGGAGAAAGTGCGTGGGAAAACCGGAACGTCGAAATTGTCGAAATTGTGCATCTCGCTTACGTGCTCGCTTCGCTCGTTCACCTTTGCTATTGCTATCTAAGCTCAAGGTCGAAATTGTCGAAATTGTTTGCATCTCGCTTACGTGCTCACTTCGCTCAATCGTACTGTCTAATGGAACCACTCAGTTAGCGGAGTTTGTATAGCGACTAGGTAAAACGGCCCGGTTACACGGCCCACTTGCAGAACCCGTTTACAGGGCCCGTTTACAGGGCCCGGTACCAGGGCTCGTTTACAGGGCCCGTTTACATGGCCCGGTTACATGGCCCGGTAACACGGCCCGTTTGCAGGGCCCGGTAAACGGCGGTAACACGGCCCGTTTACAGGGCCCGGTAACACAGCCCGTTTACAGGGCCCGGTAACACGTCCCGTTTACATGGCCCGTTTACAGGGCCCGGTAAAACGGCCCGGTTACAGGGCCCGGTAACACGGCCCGTTTGCAGGGCCCGGTAACACGGCCCGTTTACATGGCCCGGTTACATTGCCCATTTACAGGACCCGTTTACAGGACCCGTTTACAGGACCCGTTTACAGAGCCAGGTAACCCGGCCAATTTACAGGACACCGTTACATGGCCTGGTAACACGGCCCGGTAACACGGCCCGTTTACAGGGCCCGGTAATACGGCCCGTTTACAGGGCCCGGTTAACAGGACCCGTTTACAGAGCCAGGTAACCCATGGCATGTTAACACGGCCCGGTAACACTGCCCGTTTTCAGGGCCCGGTAATACGGCCCGTTTACAGGACCCCGTTACACGGCCCGGTAACAGGGCCCAACCTTATAGAAGTAGTTTTATTAATAATTTTATTCTGCGTTGGTTATTTTCATCTCGTTGCCACCTTTCCCAAGAGTAAATGCAATGTTCGATTCGAAATTGTCGCCAAAATCACGAAAACGTTTCATTTCCTTTTGTATGCCCAGAGAAAACGGGAACTATTTTACTACGATGGTGCAAACATTATTACGCATACGGTAAATGTGGTACACGGTGGTGCAAACATTATCACGCATACGGTATTTGGTTTCCCTTAGCAACAGCATAGCGGTTAAGGGGAAATTTCTACGCTGTAAAGGGGAACCTGACGCGTCAGCACAGTGCATCTCACTTTGGCGCTTGCTTCGCTCGGCATCTTCGCTATTGCTGTCTAAGCTCAAGGTCGAAATTGTCGAAATTGTTTGCATCTCGCTTAGGTGCTCCCTTTACTCGCCTTCCATGCTATTGCTATCTAATGCCAACGTCACCTTTAAGCGCAATTTTAGAGTGGATAAGAGACAGTTTACCGATAATCGTAGGCAAGATAAAAAGGTTGTTTTTATCAACAAATTTTATTTTATTCACCATGTTCTTAACAAAGAAAAATGCTACAGTATCACATGCATCAGGAAACATGACAATTACATCTACTTTGGGATTAACGAAAGCCTTTATACACTTAAATACGATTCTTCCTACCACTAAATAATACAGATCTGTACACAGCTATCAGTCAGTGTAATTTCAGTACTTTTTAATCCACCTCCTCAACCGTGGGTCCAGAGCGTCCACCGAAGCCTCCTGCCTGTTGGCCACAACTGCTCGGTGCCGGCCCATATATCTATATTTATCTATATTTATACACCTATATATCTATATTTATACACCTTGATGAAGCGTACCATACCCAAAGTGAATACTATCCAGGTGGGTTCATCCCGAACAAATCGCCTTGCTTTTTTTGGACAAATAAAGGAAAAATTTGACAATCGTTCCGGGTTTTGTTTATGTTTACAATTTGCCAGTTGTTGTTTCCAAAGTTCTTTCCGATAGCGTAAGAATGCCGTATTTATCCTGTTCAGCTGTTTTTTGCAAAACTAACTCATGGAATGTGAAAAAATGCGATATGAAAAAGATACTGTCGTTTTAACAAGCACGTTTCGTGTAGCATTGTAGCAACAAAGTGTTAAAATATGTGCCTTTGGACGACCAAACCGCTTTACCCATCTCGTCCAACCTCATTTACTAGATGACTTTGCAATATATCGTAGATGGAACTGTGTCCTCAGTAAATTTGTGGCTAATGAGGGCAGAGTCTTCCGGTAACCGTATCAACTGGAACCAGCAGCTTGCTAACGCGTCGTAATCCTTTTGTTGGTAAATAAAACCTGGAACAGTTGTCAAAAATTAATTTCAAAATGGCTGCCACGACCAGGCCTTTGAGCTCACCTCCCTTAGGACCCACCTTGAGCTAGACCGTATCAAGTTTTTGGTATGGTACGCCTAATGTAGTCACGCGGTTAGAATCCCTCAAATGGGATCCCAATCTTTAGAATCTGTCAGATGGGATTCGAATCTTTATGGCCTTATCACACTGGTCACCAATGGTGGCATGGAAAAAGCACTGGAATGTCAAACGACCATCGAAAACGAATGACATTGGAGTGGCTGGGGGTCCGTTGGTGAATGAGCTTACCCGTATCACCGAGCTGTCGTTGTGTGGAGTTTGCTGTATCTGGCATGTTAAGCTTGATTTGAAAGTGATTCATGTTTATTAATTTTATTAATAATCAATTATAAGCATAATCTAATATATAAAAGTCACCGTTGTCTGTATATATATATATATATATATGTATGTGATCGCATCACGCAAAATCTACAGGGCCGATTTCCACCAAACTTGGCAGGAAGGTAGCTTATGTTTCAGGGTTGAATGATCTGAACTTCGTTTGTTGATATCCCCATACCTCCCTACCCCTCCCGAACACCTACCCTCTAAAATTAATGAAAAACAATTATAGTTCAACAATTATTGGACGAGTTTTCACAAAAATTTGTACACACACTGCTCACATAGGGACATACTATGGTTTAAAATTTAATCCATCTAGGGAAAGGGGAAAGGGGGGTTCTCATAATACACCATACCTCAAAAATGGTAAAAATACAATATGGGTATCAATTTCGTGGTATTTGTGGTCTCTAAATCGAATGGCCTCACTCTTAATGTTCAATCTTAGCCCAAACTCCCTCTACCCTCCTCCTCATCTTCATTAAATCAATAGCATAGCTCAAAACGAAAAGTGTTAATTCTTATCACATGTATGCAACTCATAATAATCTACTAACTGTATCTGGGCCAAACTTGGCTGGAGTGTATCTAATTTTTGTTCTTTCTAATGCCCTCCTACCCTGCCCCCCTTCCGAACCCATATCCCTCAAAATGATGAAAAATAATAATAATTCAACAATTATGGCATGTGGTAAATTTGGTACACATACTACTTAAATATGTAGCCATCATGTGATTAAATGTCATCCATGTAGAAGAAGGGGTAAGAGGGGCTTCCATCCTCCCCTAAATCAACAATCGGTAAAATGCAAAATGGATATCATTTTCGTTGTATTTGGGGTTACTAAATCGAACCCAGACATCCCAGACTTCTTCTATCTTCTCCTACGTAAAAAATATTCTCAATCACACAAAATCGGTTTAATCAATTTATACTAAACATAATCATAAGAAAGACAATTTTTCAAGTGTGAAATGTCCAACATTCTTATGTTTCCTTCCTGTCTATAACTTTCTATCACCTGGACGATAGAAATTAAGTAAAACAATATAATGCCACATTACTAAGGATGCGACGAATTAAAAAAAAGCGTACATTTCGTGGGGTGACGGTTTTACTGGGGTATTTCTCATACTTGCTTCAAATGATTAATTTTAAATGGTTGAACCAAGGTGGAAGCACAATAAGATAGCGAATGCAACATGTATATTTACATGGTTTCGTCGGCTAAAGGTTATACTAAAAAATAAAATTTTCAGCAAATAGAAAAACTTAAGATTGTAAAATTCAAGATCTTGAATGAAAAAACTCTTTCACACACAAAACTTTCGTCTGGAATTTATTTCTACCCGGATGAAATCGGGTTAATCAGCTAGTAAGATTATAAAATTTCGGTATTTTAATCTTAAACTGCCGAAAACCGCATGAACCGAAAGTGGATTATATAAACTCCCACTCCCAGGTGGCCTGCCTTATCACACTACCAAGAGGCACCACTATGTCAAACTGGATGCCAAAACCAAATTTTGACAGTTCGGTGGGTTTGCAAAGCCACCATTGGTGACCAGTGTGATAAGGCCATTAGAATCCGTCAAATGGGATTCGAATCTTTGGAATCCGTCTAGGGATCGAATCTTCGAATCTTCCGAACCCCGATTCTGCCAACACTAGTTCATCTGTCATTCGGCATTGCAACGCCATTTGGAATCAGGAACTCGAAGATACTAACGCGTGTTGTGTTGCCGAAAATAGTTTTCAATTGTGCCAGATCCCACGTGCTTCATTGATTGAAACAATATAGTGGCTGCAAACATTCGGACCAACGTACCAGGTGTACACCTAACGCCCCTGACGTTGTGAACGTGAAATACATGGAAGCGAGGTAAGATCGTTGATCGATGCGGCTAACCTTACTTGGTTGATACTACAAATGATTTACGTGGAATTCACAGTATCATGAATGCGAAGAGGGCATTGGCGGATGATCCATGTGTGTTTTCTTGAGAACCAATGGACCACTGGCCCTTTCATGAACGAATGTTGTTTAAGTGAAACAAAATTAAAGGTATGCATCGTGGTAATACGAGTCGCTTGCTATTTTAGTTCGATAAAGCTTCCCTCCGGTCGGACATTCAATAGCACGAGGAACAAGAGCTCGTCATAGTGGAAGCGTCCGAGTTTGCCACCAGCCATCAGGTTGGAGCAATCTTGGCCAATTCCGAGGCTGCTTTCACCAACATGATGCGGGAGTGCCAAGAGTACGGCCAGTTGGATCGGAACGAATACTTAGGAGAGCCCGAACATAACTATGGATGTTTGGTAAACTACCAAGGCGTCTGGATCCGGGCGGTCAAGCTAACTGCGGACTGTGAAAATCAATTCTTTTTGATAGACTTGGGACTCTTCTCCCAGCTTGACAAATCGTGGCCCAAGCGCCGATACCCCCCAGGGCTCACAAGGAAGCTTTCCTGTTCGGAATATCATATAGAAAGTAAGTGGTGATCTTTCATTCAGCTTCTTTAACCTGAAGGTATACTTTATGGAATGATTTTTCGTTCTTATCTGTATTTTTTAGACACTGAATTTCTTACCAATGAAACGATAGCAAGCAGCAATTTGATCGATGCTTTGCGCGGCACGAGGGTTAAAGCAAAGGTGTACTGTGATGAAGAATCTGAACTACTTCGTATGAAAATCATTTCTATAATTAAACGTTAAACGCAGAAATCGTAAAGCATTTTAGTGACATAGATGATTTGATGAAGAATCTGAACTATTTCGTATGAAAATCATTTCAATCATTAAACGATAAACGCAGAAATCGTAAAGCATTTTAATGACATAATTTTCTCTGTTTTAAATTTTTATCGTTTAACTTTAAATTTGATTCATTCACATAGAATTTAATATTTGTTCCAAAATTGATAACAAATTTAATTTTTGCAAGAATCTTCCATCTTTCTTTTTTCAAATCTAATGAACCCCGTGAAGGTTCGTTAGTAAGGATGTTACTGAAATAACTATTAAGAACTTTATAAGTATTACGCGATTATAGAACGGCTTGATTCTTTTTGCAACACTTCAATCATGTAGCAGCAGCGAAAATCAAATAGAATGAAGTAAGTAATTTAACTTTATTCTTATTTTTGTATAACATTGCTTAGAATTTACAAAAGTTTAATTTGTTTCTTTTAGCTCTGTTAGCACACTTCAGACAATCTTTTGGCGGCTTTCGGTAAGTAGGATTTTTGAATTCTGATTCCCTTGTTTTTATAAGGAGCGACAATTTGGAAAAGTAATGAAGAGTGAAAATTCATTCATTATGGTCAGTGTGCTTTTCAAAGCAGTATGTAAATTTTAATCATTGTATAAGCATCGGAAAGCAGCGGGTAATCAAGACAAAGACAATTATTACTTTGTACGGTCAATTCGTAGAGCTTGTAGAGAACATGCATGGTTGCACTTTGCTGCTTCCGAGATTAAGTTTGCAAGTTTGAATTGTCATTGAAGTGCTTAGATAAGTGACTAGCCTGATTCGTTACAAAGGTCATATTTTATGAGCGATTTGTTTTCCTAGTTTCACTTCCATGCGACGCGCATAATATCCGCAGAAAAGTTAAAAAGTTTTGATAATATCAAAAGAAAAGTATTTCATGTACACCATGTTTGCCCGTCTGATTTTTTTTCTGAAGCCTAATTAACCAGTTTTTGCTTTGTATCAGCTGTGATAAAACTTCATAAATAAAACTATGATAAATTTTGGTTTCATTTGTCTTAAGGTTTCATCATTTCAATTGTTTGTCTTTGTTTCAGAGTTTTTTAACCGTGATTTGTGAATTAGTTGCTAAGCTGCAGTATTACTCAGCTTTAAGATGTAGAATAATTAGTTTATCTGAAATCTAGATCAAGCACAGACTTACTGACTAAAAGGGTTGTTACAGTAAAAGGATCGAACAAGCTGATGGTTCATATCCGCCTATTCCCTTTTTTAAATCGCCTTCTAAATACAAATACTAACAAAACTTGTTTTTTTTTCTGTTTCAGCTTCTGGTTTTTTATTGGTTTGATGTGATATTGGTCTAGTGATCTTACTTTTGCTTATAGGTTTTCATATAGATTTTCTACGTTTTGTTTCTCTGGGCAGTTTATTTTGTCCTACCTTATGATAAGGTATTTCAGTGCTGAAATGTGATGTAAGTATTATACAGTCATATTGTATACTAGTATATCTTAATAAAGGTTAGGAATTTCTTTTTTCTAGATTATTTAACTGTATAACGTGGACAAGTGTTTATTTTCCGTCAGTGTGATGCAGTTATGTTTAGGTTCATGGATGAACAAAACAAATATCGCATGGAGCGATGAAAACAAATATCGCGAAAACAAACGGTGAGTGGGATTTGTTTTTTCTATTTTTTTATCAATTTTTGATACGCTGATAAACATTTGACTATGGTTTTGTCGAACATTACTCGTATGATGTTAACATGTATTTAACGCCTGTTCAAGTTGCTATTATAACAATGATGCACTTAATTCGCTTTTATTTCCTGAGACATAGGAAATTTTTCATCATTGTCAACTTATTCGAGACCGCCATCTGGATTTATCCAAAATTATGATCTAGTTTAAAATCCCGTTGCTTGATTGGCTTCGAATTGCAATTGTATAGTATCGCCGTACTGAGATGAAACATGAACCTCTTTTTTTTCGACATTCAGCAGCTTTCATTTCAGGGGGCTCTGTAAATATACCCACTAGTTAGATTCGCAGTATGCAAGTAAATTAGTGCACAAATTACACATTATGCTGCTGAGTTGAAAATTGGCAAGTCGAACGTTATTAGCGCCAATTGTTAGAGCTGATGAAAGTTGCATTGATTTTTTCCAAATTCAGCAGTGCAACGACTTTTTTGTCGTTTTACTTGAACTTAATTTGCTTTTAAATGTTGCCCGAATGCATCTTTGTGATCTTTTTGACCGCCCTTTTGAACACGCTATAATTTTGTAATTTTTGACGATTCTTCCAATCCGTAACCGGCTATGCACTTATGAATCATTCCCCAAATTTTGGTATGCACCTCTGCATCAGTTCGTGTACTTTTTCATATAGGTAGTAGCATACATTTTATTCCGCGCGATTGTTTCTTCTAACTGGCGTTTCACTTTAAGGCACGCCAACACTCCTACAATTGTGCTTAAACCGAGCAAAACAATGAGGCATCACTTAGTTATTTTGCCCATTGGCTTTTCGTTCTCATATATATGCAATGTGTGTATTTATTATTATTCAAAAGAATTGAGTGACAGCTTGTCAGATGTCAAAGAAGTCACCTTTGGTTTCCGCTCAATTTCATCCGCAAAGCCGTGCAAAGCCGGGAAAAGTGCTAGTGGAAAACGGTGTGTGAATTAAGTTTGTGACGGGAAATGGTGCACACATTCATTGTTATGATATAAAACAAGCTTATAATGTTAGTTCCGTGCATTCTAATGCGTGTGTGTGCTTTTGTAACTAGATTACAAGATAATTGAGTGGAAAGGAACAGTTCATTTACTATTGCCGCTAGCTACGAAAGTTGATTGTGGTTACTGTGATTGCTTTGTACACGATTTGAAGCTCAAATCTTGGTAACAAGACGCTTGTTTCTAAATGTTGAACAAAAATTTCAACTTGGTTAGTCCTTTGCGATTCCTCGATATAATCTGTTTCACTAAGCTTATTTATGTCTTGTTGAATCATGTTATTAAAACCTAATTTTTTCGTTCGTCAAACTATGTGTACTTGAGAAACGAATGGCCAGGATGTCTATCTGCATTGTTCACGCTTCGTTGAAAACAGATGCATTGTCCATTCTGTTTTAAAACAAAAATGACCGTTTGAACATTTTCGTGAGTGTATGGTAAGTTTATGTATTATGAGTATGCGTTACCCGAATGTTTCGAGCAGCTCAACGACAGGCAATCTTAGCTTCAGATGTCACCTAAAAGAATCCCTCGCAAACTCACACCATCATTTAGAATATGTACACTTCGAATGGATGCTGTTGTAAACGAACTGTTATTGGTTGGACTGAGAAAAACAAGATAGTAGCTAGCATGCAAATAATACCTCACAAAAGGCGCTTTAATCTCTTGTTTGGTCGGAAAATATCGAATTCCGTAACTAAGGTAGCTCTCATTCCGCATTGTAATCGCGTACGAACAAGACGAGTTAGATCACAGGATTGGAAAATGGTAATGTCTTTTTTCACCTCAGAACGTGTTGATTTGTGTGCATACTTAAAGCTAGAGCAAACTACAACTATAACTAACAAGTTAATCCCGGACGGTTTGTTGGGAACCTTTTTATTGCAAAACAGGAAATCCTCACCTCGATAAGCATTCACGATAGCAGCTGTACAGTATTTTGTGAGAAAATATTTCGTCCAAGCTGAGATGATATTTGTAACGCCAATGCTACTTTCCTACGCAATCACCATCCCGTTTTTCATGGTGCAACAAACTGTACTTAAGCTTCGAAAGTATTTTCACTCGAATTTCTGCAACTGCCCGTGAAGTGTAGAAACCTAGCAAACACCAATAATGATCGTCAAATGAAGAAACGGCCTTCGGTACGAGATCTGCGAAGTATTATGGCCATCATAGTACGTGGACATATCCGCCAATTGGACCGACGAACGATCCCTTCTATCACATTTCCCATCCGAGGAAGAAGGAAAAGAGTATCAAATGTAATCACCTACCGTAAGATCAGGATTTGTATCCCGTCCGTCGATATACTACGGCGTTGGTGGTTAAATTTGCACCGAGATTTGGAAAATTGTGGCAAAGTGGCTTCTTTGGCCTGCACGAAAAGGGAGGCATCGGAACGATATTGCAACTATTTATAACTCAAGCCTAGACCATTCCATCACATTGGGTTCAGTTTAGTCTATTGAAAGTGTTTACATGTCTTTTATAGATATTATATTTTATTACATACATATATGAATGTATAACAAATTGAAGTTTAACAAATTTGAATGGAGAATACATTTTCGATTTGTATGAAGTGTGTATTTTTCGAAAGTGCATACCAGTGCAAAAACTAATGGCAGAAAGTGAATAGAATGTTAACAGCAATTCGAATCTTTAGAATCCGTCAAATGGGATTCGAATCTTTGGAATCCGTCTAGGGATCGAATCTTCGAATCTTCCGAATCCCGATTCTGCCAACACTAGTTCATCTGTCATTCGGCATTGCAACGCCATTTGGAATCAGGAACTCGAAGATAATAACGCGTGTTGTGTTGCCGAAAATAGTTTTCAATTGTGCCAGATCCCACGTGCTTCATTGATTGAAACAATATAGTGGCTGCAAACATTCGGACCAACGTACCAGGTGTGCACCTAACGCCCCTGACGTTGTGAACGTGAAATACATGGAAGCGAGGTAAGATCGTTGATCGATGCGGCTAACCTTACTTGGTTGATACTACAAATGATTTACGTGGAATTCACAGTATCATGAATGCGAAGAGGGCATTGGCGGATGATCCATGTGTGTTTTCTTGAGAACCAATGGACAACTGGCCCTTTCATGAACGAATGTTGTTTAAGTGAAACAAAATTAAAGGTATGCATCGTGGTAATACGAGTCGCTTGCTATTTTAGTTCGATAAAGCTTCCCTCCGGTCGGACATTCAATAGCACGAGGAACAAGAGCTCGTCATAGTGGAAGCGTCCGAGTTTGCCACCAGCCATCAGGTTGGAGCAATCTTGGCCAATTCCGAGGCTGCTTTCACCAACATGATGCGGGAGTGCCAAGAGTACGGCCAGTTGGATCGGAACGAATACTTAGGAGAGCCCGAACATAACTATGGATGTTTGGTAAACTACCAAGGCGTCTGGATCCGGGCGGTCAAGCTAACTGCGGACTGTGAAAATCAATTCTTTTTGATAGACTTGGGACTCTTCTCCCAGCTTGACAAATCGTGGCCCAAGCGCCGATATCCCGCAGGGCTCACAAGGAAGCTTTCCTGTTCGGAATATCATATAGAAAGTAAGTGGTGATCTCTCATTCAGATTCTTTAACCTGAAGGTATACTTTATGGAATGATTTTTCGTTATTATCTGTATTTTTTAGACACTGAATTTCTTACCAATGAAACGATAGCAAGCAGCAATTTGATCGATGCTTTGCGCGGCACGAAGGTTAAAGCAAAGGTGTACTGTGATGAAGAATCTGAACTATTTCGTATGAAAATCATTTCTATAATTAAACGTTAAACGCAGAAATCGTAAAGCATTTTAGTGGCATAGATGATTTGATGAAGAATCTGAACTATTTCGTATGAAAATCATTTCAATCATTAAACGATAAACGCAGAAATCGTAAAGCATTTTAATGACATAATTTTCTCTGTTTTAAATTTTTATCGTTTAACTTTAAATTTGATTCATTCACATAGAATTTAATATTTGTTCCAAAATTGATTACAAATTTAATTTTTGCAAGAATCTTCCATCTTTCTTTTTTCAAATCTAATGAACCCCGTGAAGGTTCGTTAGTAAGGATGTTACTGAAATAACTATTAAGAACTTTATAAGTATTACGCGATTATAGAACGGCTTGATTCTTTTTGCAACACTTCAATCATGTAGCAGCAGCGAAAATCAAAGGGAATGAAGTAAGTAATTTAACTTTATTCTTATTTTTGTATAACATTGCTTAGAATTTACAAAAGTTTAATTTGTTTCTTTTAGCTCTGTTAGCACACTTCAGACAATCTTTTGGCGGCTTTCGGTAAGTAGGATTTTTGAATTCTGATTCCCTTGTTTTTTATAAGGAGCGAAAATTTGGAAAAGTAATGAAGAGTGAAAACTCATTCATTACGGTCAGTGTGCTTTTCAAAGCAGTATGTAAATTTTAATCATTGTATAAGCATCGGAAAGCAGCGGGTAATCAAGACAATGAAAATTATTACTTTGTACGGTCAATTTGTAGAGCTTGTAGAGAACATGCATGGTTGCACTCTGCTGCTTCCGAGATTAAGTTTGCAAGTTTGAATTGTCATTGAAGTGCTTAGATAAGTGACTAGCCTGATTCGTTACAAAGGTTATATTTTATGAGCGATTTGTTTTCCTAGTTTCACTTCCATGCGACGCGCATAATATCCGCAGAAAAGTTAAAAAGTTTTGATAATATCAAAAGAAAAGTATTTCATGTACACCATGTTTGCCCGTCTGATTTTTTTTCTGAAGCCTAATTAACCAGTTTTTGCTTTGTATCAGTGGTGATAAAACTTCCTAAATAAAACTATGATAAATTTTGGTTTCATTTGTCTTAAGGTTTCATCATTTCAATTGTTTGTCTTTGTTTCAGAGTTTTTTAACCGTGATTTGTGAATTAGTTGCTAAGCTGCAGTATTACTCAGCTATAAGATGTAGAATAATTAGTTTATCTGAAATCTAGATCAAGCACAGACTTACTGACTAAAAAGGGTTGTTACAGTAAAAGGATCGAACTAGTTGATGGTTCATATCCGCCTATTCCCTTTTTTAAATCGCCTTCTAAATACAAATACTAACAAAACTTCTTTTTTTTCTGTTTCAGCTTCTGGTTTTTTATTGGTTTGATGTGATATTGGTCTAGTGATCTTACTTTTGCGTATAGGTTTTCATATGGATTTTCTACGTTTTGTTTCTCTGGGCAGTTTATTTTGTCCTACCTTATGATAAGGTATTTCAGTGCTGAAATGTGATGTAAGTATTATACAGTCATATTGTATACTAGTATATCTTAATAAAGGTTAGGAATTTCTATTTTCTAGATTATTTAACTGTATAACGTGGACAAGTGTTTATTTTCCGTCAGTGTGATGCAGTTATGTTTAGGTTCATGGATGAACAAAACAAATATCGCATGGAGCGATGAAAACAAATATCGCGAAAACAAACGGTGAGTGAGATTTGTTTTTTCTATTTTTTTATCAATCTTTGATACGCTGATAAACATTTGACTATGGTTTTGTCGAACATTACTCGTATGATGTTAACATGTATTTAACGCCTGTTCAAGTTGCTATTATAACAATGATGCACTTAATTCGCTTTTATTTCCTGAGACATAGGAAATTTTTCATCATTGTCAACTTATTCGAGACCGCCATCTGGATTTATCCAAAATTATGATCTAGTTTAAAATCCCGATGCTTGATTGGCTTCGAATTGCAATTGTATAGTATCGCCGTACTGAGATGAAACATGAACCTCTTTTTTTTCGACATTCAGCAGCTTTCATTTCAGGGGGCTCTGTAAATATACCCACTAGTTAGATTCGCAGTATGCAAGTAAATTAGTGCACAAATTACACATTATGCTGCTGAGTTGAAAATTGGCAAGTCGAACGTTATTAGCGCCAATTGTTAGAGCTGATGAAAGTTGCATTGATTTTTTCCAAATTCAGCAGTGCAACGACTTTTTTGTCGTTTTACTTGAACTTAATTTGCTTTTAAATGTTGCCCGAATGCATCTTTGTGATCTTTTTGACCGCCCTTTTGAACACGCTATAATTTTGTAATTTTTGACGATTCTTCCAATCCGTAACCGGCTATGCACTTATGAATCATTCCCCAAATTTTGGTATGCACCTCTGCATCAGTTCGTGTACTTTTTCATATAGGTAGTAGCATACATTTTATTCCGCGCGATTGTTTCTTCTAACTGGCGTTTCACTTTAAGGCACGCCAACACTCCTACAATTGTGCTTAAACCGAGCAAAACAATGAGGCATCACTTAGTTATTTTGCCCATTGGCTTTTCGTTCTCATATATATGCAATGTGTGTATTTATTATTATTCAAAAGAATTGAGCGACAGCTTGCCAGATGTCAAAGAAGTCACCTTTGGTTTCCGCTCAATTTCATCCGCAAAGCCGTGCAAAGCCGGGAAAAGTGCTAGTGGAAAACGGTGTGTGAATTAAGTTTGTGACGGGAAATGGTGCACACATTCATTGTTATGATATAAAACAAGCTTATAATGTTAGTTCAGTGCATTCTAATGCGTGTGTGTGCTTTTGTAACTTGATTACAAGATAATTGAGTGGAAAGGAACAGTTCATTTACTATTGCCGCTAGCTACGAAAGTTGATTGTGGTTACTGTGATTGCTTTGTACACGATTTGAAGCTCAAATCTTGGTAACAAGACGCTTGTTTCTAAATGTTGAACAAAAATTTCAACTTGGTTAGTCCTTTGCGATTCCTCGATATAATCTGTTTCACTAAGCTTATTTATGTCTTGTTGAATCATGTTATTAAAACCTAATTTTTTCGTTCGTCAAACTATGTGTACTTGAGAAACGAATGGCCAGGATGTCTATCTGCATTGTTCACGCTTCGTTGAAAACAGATGCATTGTCCATTCTGTTTTAAAACAAAAATGACCGTTTGAACATTTTCGTGAGTGTATGGTAAGTTTATGTATTATGAGTATGCGTTACCCGAATGTTTCGAGCAGCTCAACGACAGGCAATCTTAGCTTCAGATGTCACCTAAAAGAATCCCTCGCAAACTCACACCATCATTTAGAATATGTACACTTCGAATGGATGCTGTTGTAAACGAACTGTTATTGGTTGGACTGAGAAAAACAAGATAGTAGCTAGCATGCAAATAATACCTCACAAAAGGCGCTTTAATCTCTTGTTTGGTCGGAAAATATCGAATTCCGTAACTAAGGTAGCTCTCATTCCGCATTGTAATCGCGTACGAACAAGACGAGTTAGATCACAGGATTGGAAAATGGTAATGTCTTTTTTCACCTCAGAACGTGTTGATTTGTGTGCATACTTAAAGCTAGAGCAAACTACAACTATAACTAACAAGTTAATCCCGGACGGTTTGTTGGGAACCTTTTTATTGCAAAACAGGAAATCCTCACCTCGATAAGCATTCACGATAGCAGCTGTACAGTATTTTGTGAGAAAATATTTCGTCCAAGCTGAGATGATATTTGTAACGCCAATGCTACTTTCCTACGCAATCACCATCCCGTTTTTCATGGTGCAACAAACTGTACTTAAGCTTCGAAAGTATTTTCACTCGAATTTCTGCAACTGCCCGTGAAGTGTAGAAACCTAGCAAACACCAATAATGATCGTCAAATGAAGAAACGGCCTTCGGTACGAGATCTGCGAAGTATTATGGCCATCATATTGGGATACTGAGTCGAACTAATCGAACTTGTTTGTCTGGTACATTCTTAAATCATACAGCACAGCGTCAAGCTTGTTCCATTCATCGATGCTCGGGTTGGCGACTCTGTTTGCTAGGTCGTACATGTAGATATGACCAGTTTCGGCACCAACCATGACATGTCTGCTGCATGGTGTCCAGAAGACGCGGTTAAGTGCCGGCTGCCCGTCTACTACAACCGACTCTACCGGGACATCTGTGTTTTGATTGAGATTCCACACGTTCAGACGCCCATTACCGTCAACGCTGGAAAATAGTGCCGGGTTGATACATTACATTGATACGGGAATAAATTCTTTTTTATTTTTCTCCGTTTTAACACTTGGATAACTGACGCTTTTTACCTAAAAGTAGCTGTTGTCACCGAGGTTAGCCGCGAGTACGTTCACGAGCATAGCAACTAGCCATGGCAACGAGCAATTACACGAGCATTCCAAAGAAGAATGAGGCCGATATTAATCGGTTACGAACGAACAATCGAAATGGTAACGACGTATCGAACAAATAAAACAAATGTTCTATTTACACGAGAACTACCGCGGTTTTTACGCTTCAAACTTAAGCGCAAATTATAAAAAAAAAAATTTATTTTTGAATACATAAAAATGAACATTTCATTGGTTGTGTGCAAGTTATGCTGTTGGCAGTGATATTGAAATAAAATTTGTCGGAATTTTCGGTATCGAAGAAAACCACAAATTAGTGTCTTTATTCCGATCTAATTATCACGCCAACGTTATCGCGAAGAGGCTTATGGTGGCTCGCGCAGCCCTTTTATCCCCTTCGTGGCCTAAGCCCCATCGCTGCTGCATGGGCCTCGGCCGCTGTCACATTGACTGCTGGTGCAGCTGACAGCGACGGTGTTGTGGTCTCATTCTAGCCGCAACATTCCCCCGGCCAGTGACAAAACAAAGTGTTGTCACTCTCTGTCCGTCCTGCTGTCGGCTGGCATCCAGAAAACCATGTGGTACGACGGCAATTTCGTGGCGGTCGATTTGTAGACACCGCAATTCGTCGCTACCGGCGTTTCGTTTACCGTTCGTAAACCGGCCAACCCGTCCATACTTGGCCACGATGGTCTTGACGTCTCTCTGCCAGCTGCCCCGAGGTAAGTAACCATCGGCAGCAACCATTTCATCTTCCTTCTTTGCAGGTCTTGGCTTATCAACAGCGGAGGTCGGTTTTTTCCCGTCTGCACTTCCGACCGCTCCCGGCACTGTTTTAAATCGGAAGACACCGGGCCGTGGGACCGGGACGGTGGCAGGATCGCGCAACTCGTTCACTACGCTGCCGATAATGCGTCGTTTACGTCGTCCTCGTGGGTGCTGCAATGCACGCTTATGAATACGCGCTCTTGTGCTTTCGTGTTCGATTTCCATTTTTGTACCGTGGTCGGGCAATTGTGGCACCTCTGAAATCGAACCACCCTGGTAAGGAGTACTTACGGTAGTAAATTTGGCATATTCCTTCATGACCCCGTTAAGATTTCCTTTTTCTTCACAGCAAACGATGTTGTACAAGTAGTGCGGAGCGCTAGTGGGACTCGAACGAATAGGTCCGTATACAGTCCAACCCAACCGGGACCTTTCCGCGACTGGCTCACCAAATCCTCCGTCCTTTGTGATGAGTGCCGTGCCTAAATAGCAATTATCAACGCCGATCAGGATCCGAGGGACTGCTCGGTCGTAGGACGCTGGTATATCCTTTAGATGTTTGAACCGCCTCGCAAGCTCTTCTACGCTTACGGATTGCTCACGGAGTGCAAGACTTCTCACAGTGTGTACCTTTGGGAGCTCAAAGATCGTTGCCGAGGGTTCCTTTCCCGAAATCCTTAATTTCACCCGAATAGAGTCCATCTCCCGTTTCACCGTATTCCCCGTCCATTGCAGGTTAACTGGATGCGACTCCCCAACAAGCCCCAGCTCGTCGATCAAGGAGCGATCAACCAAGGTCGATGATGCCCCATCATCGAAGAACGCAAATGTATTGACCTTTCGGCCATCAACTCCATACAATACGACGGGCACGTATCTGAAAAGAGCGTCGTGACCGTTCATGTGCGTATTGCAGTGTTCGGGTGCGCGTCCCGATCCGTTTACTGTTGTGGTTGTGTGCGCGATCTCAATGTTCGTTCCAGTGTTTACATTAGTGATGCTCGTTTGGCCGTAAACAGCTGAATCCTCGTTTCGCTCCGGCTCCGGATGGTGCGTGTTACTGCCACTGTCGTTATAGTGGAGTAGCCGGTGATGCATTCCGCGACATCCGTTCTCGCCACAAGTGTCCCGCACGCGACATGGATTGTTGTGGTAACGTAAGCATCTTTGACAAAGTTTTGCCTCCCTCACCAGTGATGTACGTTGCCGCGGGGTAAGGTCGAGGAAACAGTTGCAGTGTACCAAGGACTGGCACCCTCCACTGCACGCTACGCAGCGGCCATCCTTCTGGGTTTCCGCGGTGTGGTAGTTCAGCCATGGTTGTCGCTGCTGTTGTTGTTGCCCGCGGTTCATGTTGCTGCGCAGGGGTGCTGTATCCGTCCTCGGGCGGTCCGGCGTCCTGCTGCTGGTAATAGTGGAAATTTCGCCACTCACGGCCCTCGCAACTCCCGCAATCCACTTACCATACTCCGTTAGTGACACTTCCGGCAGGAACTCTTTTGTTTGCGCCCACTGAAGCCGTAGCGTAGGGGGGAGCTTTTCTGTTAGCTCCTTAAGCAATGCGACGTTACATTCATAGTCCCGTAAACCGGAAATGCGAATGGTTGCGCACATATTCCGCACCGCTTTCCCGTACGCCGCGACAGTCTCCAAACGCTCCACTCGTGGTCCAGGCATCCTTCGCACCTTGTCGATCAGCGCCTCAATTATAAGGTCCGTCCGACCGAACTCCTCGCGCAGCACGCTCATCGCCTCGTGCAGGCCTTCCGGGTAAAAAAGGAGCTGCTCCACCGCCTCGTACGCCGGTCCTTTGAGGGCCTTTTGGAGCCGGAAGATATTTTCTACGTCCGAAAATCCACAAACTTCGGTGGATGTTTCGAAGTTGGAGATAAACATCGGCCATTGCGTGATGTCCCCCGAAAACGTCGGTAGATCATCCGTAATCCGCCTGGCCGCCTTCTGTGTCGCGTTCAGCTCACGTGTGCACTGTGATGGTTCCCTCACGGTGCTCGACGGCCCACCATTTTCCGCTGCCGGAGCCGCCATCGCGTCGTGCCGCTCGCTGGTGGCAGGTTGGCTTCGACCGGCACGGGAATGGTGGAAGTCGTCCAAGTATTGACGCCATCGCGCATATTCTTGGGACTGTCGTTCCTGGTAATCCAGCCGATTTGGTGCAGATGCCAACGAGTGACGCCAACTTGCACTCGCGGCCATGACTCCCGCCGTACCATGACCTACGGTAGGTCGTTCACCCGGAGCGGGGTGAACGCTCGACGGGCGGCTCGGCGCCATCGCTGCTTCGGCTGGTCGCGCACCCGGAGCAGTGTACGGGCTCGACGGGTGGCCCAGCGGCATCGCGGATTCGACCGGTGGTGCACTTGTAGCGGCGAGGTGGCTCAACGAGTGATCCTGTGGTATCGCGGTTCCGGCAGGTCGCGCACTCGGAGCAGTGTACAGGCTCGACGAGTGGCCTGGCGCCATCGCGTATTCGGGCTGCTGATCACTCGGAGCAGTAAATTTGGCCGGCACGCCTTGGATCGAACCTCTTTCGATTGCGATGGCGAGCTCCTCGAGCTCCAGCTCCCGTTTCGAGATATCGATCTCGAACGCCCGTCGCTCCAGCGCGAAGCGTTTCCGCGCCAGCTCTAATTCGCGATCAACGATCGATGGTTTTGCGCGCGATGGCGACGCTGCGCTCGCGCTTCCATCTGAACCCGCGTCACTATGTGTTTCGTTCTCCATTGGACCGGCGACTCGCGATGTAGACCCTTTGGCTTTATAACACCGTACGAATAACACCGAATTCGCGACGCTACACTTTTTAGACGACCGGGCACTTTAACTTCTATCCGCGGTGCAAACCCTCCGGTTTTACAGCACCGTTCGAATAGAGGAAACGTAATTTGTGGAATCTCGGTTCCACAATGCTCACACAATAATTTGTGGAATGTTGGCAGTGATATTGAAATAAAATTTGTCGGAATTTTCGGTATCGAAGAAAACCACAAATTAGTGTCTTTATTCCGATCTAATTATCACGCCAACGTTATCGCGAAGAGGCTTATGGTGGCTCGCGCAGCCCTTTTATCCCCTTCGTGGCCTAAGCCCCATCGCTGCTGCATGGGCCTCGGCCGCTGTCACATTGACTGCTGGTGCAGCTGACAGCGACGGTGTTGTGGTCTCATTCTAGCCGCAACATATGCATTAACATTTGGTACAATTGTTCAGCCTTAGAAATAAATTTGATTGAAAAAGTACCTGACCAGTCAAAATGACTGGTCCGGTTGTTGAAGCTACTCAACGTGAGTTGCGAGTGCAAAGATTTTAGAATTAAACCGAATTTTAACACGTCTTACTTTTGACAATGGAGTTAAAAAAAACCAGTCTTTATTCTAATGATTCTTGTTCGCAACTGCCTCATCAGTCCTTATCGCTTATCGCGATCTCCTCGGATCAATCTCTCGGGCGCTAGCTATCCCTTTTTGTCCGTTATCCCCCTCCTTTCCCCGCTCCGTATGTTTTGCCCGCCTCACATTGCCCGCTACTGGGTTCCGAACTACAATTCAGACCGGCGGCCCGTTGCTGTTGGGATGACTTCCAGGATTGTAGCATTTTTGGGTTGTCGTCTAGTGCGATCGGTGGTTTGGACCCTGTGGTTTGGACTGAGCTCCTTAGTAAAAAGTGATTTGGGGTAAGAAGAAAATCAGAATCGTTATCAAGAGGGACATCTGTCAGCGGCCTTGAATTTACGATGAATTCGACTTCACTTAATTGCGATCTAAGGATTTCATCAGTGGACTGGCGGGGGGGAGCGATGGCTGATAGTGTCTTTTTTACCGATTGTACTAATCTTTCCCACGAGCCACCAAAATGAGGAGCAGCTGGTGGGTTGAAGGTCTATGTAGTGTTAGGTTGCACGAACTCGGTCATCAGCTGCGATTGGTCTAGTGACTCTAATGCTTCTCGCAGTTCTCGCGCAGCGCCGACGAAATTCGTGCCCCGATCGCTTATAAATTCCACCGGCTGACCTCTCTTCGTTATATAGTTCCGAATGGCGAGCATACAGGAGTCGGTGTTCAACGAATGGGCGACTTCAACGTGTATCGCTCTAGTCGTTAGGCACGACAGCAACACTCCCCAACGTTTTTTTGAGTGCCGGCCGACGGTCACTAGCATGGGACCGAAATAATCAATTCCGGTATGTGTGACGGTTCTTTGGTATGCCGCCAGCCGGGCTTGCGGTAGATCTCCCATCGAAGGTGTGGCGCGGCGCATTTTACAGAGTTGGCAATTTCTACGGACTCGTTCATATGTACCTTTCAAGCGAGGGATGTAGTACTTCTGTCGGATTTCGTTGAGCGCGGTCTGATGATTCATGTGGCCATATTTTCTGTGGTATGAAGCAAGGATTAGTTCAGTCGCGTAGTGTTGTCGAGGTAGAATAACGGGACGCTTGGCAGACTCTTCCACCCATTCGCAGTTTGTGATACGGCTTTTCATGCGTATGGTGCCTTGTTCATCTAAATACGGAGAGAGCTTGTATAATGGACTTGATTTCGGGAGTGAAGTTTCCCAAGAAGGCCCAACGTCGGTGCCCTTCAATACACAGAGCTTCTCCGGGTACGCATCTTGTTGAATTTTTAGGTATATCGTCCGTTCGGCACTCTCCAGCTCCGCCTGCGTTAGGGGGCCACTCACTTTCATATTCTGCGCTGCCGTTTTCTTCAAGTTTTCAATGTATCTGTGCACGTAGGCAACTGCCCTTAATAGTCTCCATCAATTGGAGAATCTTTCAACTCTTACGGGCTCTTACGGGTGTAGCAAGTGGAGACGGGCTTCTTCTAACGTTTCACAGGGACTATCGCACTCGGTAGGCCAGTCGGTTTGACTACTCCAAAGGAATCTTGGCCCTTGTAACCAGCGGCTGGACATATCTAGTACAGGTATTTGATGCCATATGGTTGCTTCATCTGCCACGTTGTCCTTCGTTGATATCCAGTTCCAATCGCTGATTTCGGAGACGTCTAAGATGTTACTTACTCGGAATGCCACAAACTGGCTATATCGACGATGATCAGATTGAATCCAGCTCATAACATTCCTAGAATCTGTCCAGAAGAACTGCTTCTCTATCATTAGGCGGTGAGATTCCTTTATGGTTCCGGCAAGACGAGCCCCTATTACAGCTGCTTGAAGCTCCAATCTAGCAATGAACATAAATTTCAGGGGGGCCACCTTCGTTTTCGAGTCGACTAACGCTCATTCGATAACGCCCATTTCCTCGAAACGAAGGTAAGCTACGGCTGCGGCACCGCTCTCACTCGCATCACAAAACACGTGTGGCTGTATCCGGTCCGAACTTCCACCACTTGTCCTTGTTCGATAGCAACGCGCGATACTGACGCTGCTTACTTTGTGCAGAACCGATAACCACTGGAGCCATCTGTGGGATATTTTTTCCGGGATTTGTTCATCCCAGCCGCACTTTGCTCGCCAAGCTTCTTGTACTATTATCTTCAAAAGCATAAGTATATTGCCCAGGAGGCCCATTGGGTCGTAAATTGTCATTAAGACACTTAGCATTTCCTTCTTAGTTGGTAGCCGATCTCCTCGCTTTAGCTTCTCATCGTGCTTCGTTCCAACCTTGAAAGTAAAACAGTCTAAAGTGGTGTCCCACCACATGCCAAGCACTTTTTCAAGTGAGGGTTCGGTTCTGATGGCCAGACTTCGTGGCGTATCCGTGTTTCCTTGCATCTGCTCCATTAGAACAGCAGAATTCGACTGCCAGTTTCTTATTTCAAACCCCCCTTGAGCGTGAATATGGCGGACGTTACACGCTACCTGAATAACTTCTTCGGCTGTCTACGCTGGCAAGTAAGTCATCTACGTAATGTTCAAACTTGATACAACTCGCTGCCTTGGGGAATTGATGTTGAAAACAGTCTGTGGTAGACGTGGAAAACGATGGGAGAAGGCCGCCGAGAGTGAGGAGTGAGCTGCTACTGCTGGATCAGTCAGGAAAATAAACTTAGACTCGTCTGTTCGTTTATACGCGACAAACGTCCTCCGAGTCTAACTCCGACTCTGACTCTTCAGTGCTCTACTTCTCGACTGCACTGTCATTTGTCGTATCTCTTTATTTTATACTCATTATTACTACGTTGGTACAATGGGGTTAGTTGACATCATTTCGTCTTCTGATTGGTTAGTTCTGTTGTTCCTTATTTACGTAACGTTGGTGAAAGTTTAACTTCCTACTTTGTGTTCCTGCCCTCTGAATTTTAATAAATGGTTTTCCTATCTTGTCTGAAGAATGTATCTTTCTTGTCGCATCGTTATGCGCTCGATTTCGCTTGGCGGTTCTTCCGCTTTGTGTTTATGTTATTCAAAGTTCTTCCGCTTGAAGCGTTCGCGGTGGTCACGCTGTTTGTTATTGTTTTCGCGTGGCTGTGCCTTTACGCGTCGCGATGCGCTTGTGAGTTGCGCTGTTTTGGTTTCGATGCATTGGCCAAAATCTGCTTGCGTTTCGTCTTCGAATATATAGGTCAGTTGGTTCGAGTATGGTTGAATTGACATTGTGATACAAAGTATGTTCGGTTTGAATCGTTCCGGTTCTTCTTGTGACATTGTCATCATTTTAAGGCTGTATAGCATAAGCATGCTACAGGTCTGCGTTTATGTTTTTCACGTAGTGAGCCGTACTTGGCGAACACGCCGCCCAAATGACATAACTTGTAGCAAATATTGTTGCGGCTTTCCGTCCTTTTTCCAGTTAGGCTCCCAGAAAAACATCTGGCTGCGTTGATCAGCTTTTCTCATGGCTATTTGGAAAAACATTTCCCGTATTTCTCCTGTTAGTGCCACCCGGCCCTCTCGAAACTTATGCAGAACCATTAGGAGGCTCACCAATTGGTCGGGCCCAGTTAGGAGTGCCGAATTCAGGCTTGTGTTATTCACCTTTGCGGCGGCGTCGAACACGACTCTTAACTTTCCGGGCTTGTTCGGGTTTACTACTGGAAAGATTGGCAAGTACCAATCATTTGGTGAGGTTTCCTCACATTCTTCGGGGGACATCTTTCGAATATAACCCTTTTTCTCGTACTCACATATCTTCAACGTCATAGCCTCGGCTAACTCCTTGTCTCCTGCTAGTCTTTTCATCAGGCAAGCGTGTCGTTTAAGGGCCATGGTTTTGCTGCAAGGCAATTTGACTGATTCATATCGCCACAGTAAGGGGGCTTCGTATCGTCGCTCTTTCAATTGTACCCCCGCATTAAGGATTTCTAAAGCGCGTTCTTCTTCCTTCGACAACAGGTATTTACCATTGGCTTGGATGCCCAGTGAATCTAATGTGAAGAAATCGCGTAGGGCCTTATCGAGTTTGCCCTCGTCCCAATAATGGCATACATGTACGCCATGGAATACATTGCCGAGGTTGGCCGAGGTTGTTTCACCCGATCCATATACACCCACCCGAGGCGTGTTTTGGAAACCACGGGGCCTCCATCGGATGGTTACTTACTACGCAATGGGTGTCCAAGGTGCCAGCTGTCCATTCCTATTAGTATGCTTGGTCGTCCGGAGTAAGCGTCTAGTGGCACGTTGCTCAGATGGACTCCACCAACTTTTCTGGGTTAACCGTTTGACACGGAAGCTGCAAAGTACGCATTGAGTGTACCTTCTCCAAATTGTACACTTGACTGCCCTGTCTAGAGCCTGAAATCCCTAGGGAAAGCTGTACTGAGTCTTTTTCATCCCTGGTATGGTTTCTCGTCCAGGACACACAAAGAGGAGGTGGGATACCCTTTATTCCCAACTGGCTGAGAAGCTGGTGGTCGATGAACGTTCCCGTCGCACCATCGTCAAAGAAGGCGATAGTTAACGCACTGCTGCTGGTGTTTGAATTTTAAAAAAACTTAAACTTTATTTCCTACAACATAATGTGCGGGTTAATACCCAACTATCGGTTTCGGATGCTGGATACCAACTGATGATCGGTTCGCGATCTGGATCGTTGGTTCACGGTCTTCTGATGCTAAGTGGTCCGCGTCGCTGCGGGAATCTGCAATCTCAGCATAATGCGGGCGGTCCGCGTTGCTATGGGAAGCTGCAACTCAGCATAATGTTGTGGTTCGGGTGCCGCGTCGCGATGATCGAATGTTGACTCACAATAGGGGTTATCATGAAATCGTCGTTTCGTTTTAGCGGTCGCTAAAGGTGCTCATTTGTTCATTTCAGTCGCTAAGGGTGCTCATTTGTTCATTAGATGCGCATGCGCAGTCGAAACTCCGCTTCAATAAGCGACCGCTAACTCGATCGCTTCGTTTGGTCGCTTCGCTCAATCAATTGTATGGAAAATGTGTCGAGCAGTTGAGTTAGCGGTCGCTAAAGCTATCGGCAATGCTAAAATTGCAAATTTAGCGGTCGTTTCGCTAGCGGAAGCTCAAGACATGCCGCTAAATGTGAAAATGCTCATTTTCGTCAAATCTCTCGTTACAAATCTCATCGTAAGGTGCATTTTTCACGGAATTGCTATTTAAAGTTCGTGGCTTTGGCAATCAAGTGCCATTCCGAGCCCATCGTTTTATTTGTCCATTAAACATTTTTTCGGTGGCTTAATTTGTTTCTTGTCGAGAATCCGTCTCCGTCTTATCTGGCTTCTTCCAAATTTACTGTTGACTTACGCTGCCCCGTTTTCACTTACTGCCACGAAGTATGAGTAAAACAGGGACATGCTCCTTTTTTAATCTTGGTGTCACTTTTTTTTTTTATGTGGCACGACATCCCCTAGTAGGACAAGGCCTCTCTCCGAAGAGAGTTTGTGTGACCGAAAGACGGTATATTATAGATCGGTGGTCAGCCGTTCGTAATACCGGAGGGTGCCAGACTCGAGATTCGATCCCACACCTGTGGTGTGGTGTTTCCTCGCGCTACCGCTGCGCCATGGGCACCCCCATTGGTGTCACTTTACGCCGCCTTAACTCTGACGCCCTTTACCCAGAAAGAGTCTTCCGTGATTATTCTTTCCCATTAAAGTCCATTGCGCCAACATGCACTACTTTAGTATCTTCGGTACTAGAGGAGATGATTTTGGCACCCTTCATCGGAACTGTACCTCCGAGCCGTCAAACATCGAGGTAGCAATTCCATGCTAACCCAGTGAAGTCGACAGGCATCCAAAAAAATACCATGCAGGCCTTATAAATTTGTCTCTTGGGCCAGTTTTGCTGTAGCATCTGTAGCAGCTCCATTGACCCTAACTGAGTCCTAACGTGGTTCCCTATCGTGGATTCCATGAATAATGGTAACGCCTTCAACGCCTTCAACGCCTCTAGTGGAACTGCGATTGCGTCGACCTTGCTGTCCATGAGGACTCCGGCGCAAATCCAACGGCTTCTACCAGGTCGGTGTACTATTAAGTAGCCGTCATCTAGTTCACTGTTAGATTAACCTGCTGGTCAAGGAGGACGCCATCTGTTAAGGCTTGACTCATCTCCAAAGAAGTTACAGCAGTCAAGCGCATGGCAAAATGGAGTACCGATGTAGGACACGAAGGTAATAAAGGATGCTGCAGCCTGTTTGCTGAAGAGTGGGCTCGCCTGGTTGCTAATGGCGCATCTTTTTTCCGGGCGAGTCTGAAGGACCTACGGCTTACGATTTTGCACTAATTACATTGCATCGTCAGGAGTACATTTCACCAACAATAACAGTACTATGGCCCTGTTTTTTTCACTATTAGTCGTCGAAGCTGGGGGATATGCACCATATTTTGGGAGTTTAGTTCGTAAAATTCTGCTAGTTTATAAAAAAAAACGTCGTATGTAAACTCGGAAAAGGCTGTTTTGGACTTCGTGTTTCACAGACCAACGATACATGCATGCCATACTTTGCGTTATTTTCCTTCAATAAGGTGTTTCTTTCTGCGAACTTAACTTAGTGTACAGTTCTCTCAATGGAACAGCACCAATTAACATTCATCATGCCCAGAATTGCGATCAAAATAAAAGCAAAAAATCATCCAGATAGAGGAAGAAGTTTTGCCACCAAACACACCAACTATCATCACCACCAACATCACTGCACTGTTAATATTTCTGATGCACCTCACCACACAATTTTCATAAGCATTCGAGTCAACAAAAACGTCCAGGTTTATGCACTAGCACATAACTAAGGCCACAAACAAATCGGTATTTATTTTGACTCGAAATGACGCGCTCCAAACCCAAGTGATTTTAAACATTGAATATATGACAACAAAAATCGCCTACTACGTGTCGCTTTGCTTCGAGCGACCGCTTCGCACAAAGCGTCTGCTCGACAGAAAACAGCCTCATTATACCAATTCGAGCAGCGACAGCTAAATTTTAGCGGTCGCTTATTTTAGCGGCTTTAAAAACGACGATTTCATGATCGCCCCAAATGTATGCTCTGGCGATGTCCACAATGTATGCGATGGCGTTGTCCACAATGTATACGCTTGCGTTGTCTTGACTCCTCCCTTCTTAAATGACTTTGTCCTCAAAGTCTTGTTGCTGCGTGGAATAATGTTGGTCTGCTTACGAATGTTTCTCCGCGTTGCGGTTCTTGGTTTATGTTTACTTTTGCCATTCTCTTTCTATTGAAAAATAAGCAGATTACGGTTGCGCATATGAATAGTAACATGAAAGTTCCTCCGAATGCATGAATTTTCCATTTGATGGAATTGTTTTGTAGATTTATACTTTGTAGAGTTTCTCGATGTTGCAACGTAAGATTGTTTAGATATTCTATCGGTGGTCTGTCTTCAATTTCGCTTATGTTGACTTTTATTCCCGCTGTCGGGTGGTATGGTTTACCGGGAATGATAGCTTCATTGTTTGAATAAATTTCTCCGTTGATGATTATGTTGCAATTTTCAAATTGTATCAAGTATGACCCGTTCAATACTTGGTTTGCATTACTGCAATTTGATGATACTTCTGCGATGGCATCATTAATGAGAATATTGGCGTCATTAATGCGTTTCACCAATCCTTTCGAGTAAATTTTTTCGTATTGACATTC
Source organism: Anopheles coustani (assembly GCF_943734705.1). Classification (NCBI taxonomy): domain Eukaryota; kingdom Metazoa; phylum Arthropoda; class Insecta; order Diptera; family Culicidae; genus Anopheles; species Anopheles coustani. Next base: position 88,713 of record NW_026525417.1, on the reverse strand, counting down.
AGCGTCTTCTCGTTTCACGAGTTTTTCTATGCATTTGGTGGGTTGTTGCAGATTTACTTGTTGGCATATGTAGAAATCTTCCTGCTCTTGGCATCTTTCCGTAATTTCGAATACATGCGTTCGATTTCGTATTATGAAATTTTGTTTTACGATAATCCGTCTCTCGTGCTGGATTATGGAGTCAATGTATTCGTATTCGTACATTTGTATGGTTACTTTGGGGAACTTTAGTATGTAGATAATATGCGTTTGATTTACAGCAACTTGCGCAGTTGATTGCCCTAGCAATTCCTCTGGAGTACGGTAAGTAATGTTGTTACTCTCTAGGAATTGGGCTATGGAGTTTAGATCATCTAGGGGTAAAAGCTTGCTGCTTGGAATCCCGTGTTTCGCGAGTATGATGGCATCTTCAATTACTTCTAATTTTTCTTGTAGCATGTTCATGTTTGATAACAGGATTAGTTGACAAATCTCTGTCTGGTGCGTTTCGTATCGTTGATTTTCAATGTTGATAACCGTGTTAGCGACTTCTGTTATTTGTTGGATTCGTTCATTCAAACCTTGGTTGATAACTACTTGTTTGTTGTTTTCAGCAATTAGGGAGTTTATCGTTGAGTTAATAATGTGTAGGTCGTCGGCGTCTGGATTTCCTGCGATCCATTTCCAAACTTTTCCGATCGTGTCCCATCGTTTTTCTCTGTTTGTAAACGGTCTAATCTTTCTAAAGGTTTCCTGTAGCGTTCTAGCTTTTATATTAATCAAACTTTCAATTGATGCCGTATAGATTCCATTTGGAATTTCTTCTAACGTTCTCTCTACTGCTTCTTCTATGTTTGCTAAATCGATTGGATGTATCGTCCTTACATATCCGATTTGAACTTTAGCTTTACCTATTGGTATTATAGCTAAGGGATTATTACTTAGATCATATATGCTTATATCTGCTACTATAAGCTTGATCAACAGGGTTGTAATCACTCTGTAACGATAGTTAAAAGAATTTTAAAGAGTGTATTAATATTTTTAAAAAGTTTTTATGCATTCACCTTCCCGGATGTCGCAAAATATGAATCGGACAGAGATAAACGATAGAAGATCAGTAATGAAAGATTGTGCTAGCAATACCCACATTTTTCGCTCCCAGATTATGACTGTGCGTTGGCGATCCCGTTCTGGCACACTTGAACAGATAGCGTGCTGGTCTCCTTCAGCAGCTCCCCCAGGAGAGCGCTGTGTGACATTCAGAGATCGCATGTTGTGTTCTCTCACAGCAGTGCAGTAGAACGAGAGTACTTCTTCAGTACTCATAGCAAACGTTAAAACAGAATGCAGTCCTACTCTTACTCCTTGATAATTGGTACTCGGACATCGCGATCCTGTTCACAGCAAAGCAAAACGAGTTGCGTCAGATCCTGCAGTAACAAGCAGTGTATTTCTACTCCTTCCTTAAGTTTGATAATGAATTATAACACTCCGGCTCAACTAACTTAATGACAATTTTCATATAAAAGAATCATTCCTGTTTTCTCTGTTCATGTAATACGTAAAAGTATAAAATAAATAAAATGAAAAAATAAATTTTCAAAACAAAAGTTTTTCCCTAAACGTACTAAAAAATAAAAAATAATATATGTTAAATGACATATGCATTTATGTATCAGTTTTTCGTTTTTGTCGTTATTCGCATAGCATCGTAGATGGCGATCGAACTGAGAGCAATCTCGATGTAATGCGAATAACGATAAAGACGAAAAATTGATACATAAATGCATATGTCATTTAACATATATTATTTTTTATTTTTTAGTACGTTTAGGCAAAAACTTTTGTTTTGAAAATTTATTTTTTCATTTTATTTATTTCCTTATTTCCTTAGATTCATTTTATGAATTTTTCGATTATTTGAATCGATTATATACGTTGGATGATTTTCCATAACTTTTATTATATTGAAACGACTTTCGCGTTTATTATTTGTTTTCTTCCTTTCATATACATATTCGTTTTCTTCATAGTCTTTAAATTTTTCATCTTTGATTTTTTCATCATTCGTTTTGAATATTTCGAGTATTCTTTCATTTGTAGCTTCTCTTATTCTTGCTCTTTCTTGTGGATCATCTGATCGTTCTCCTACGTACACATTTCTTGGTGTGTCCTTTATGAATGAGTGAATGCTATGATTATATTTATAAACGGCTTGTTGCACTAATGTTATAATACTCATTTCTGGATTGAGTTTTTTCGTACATCTCGCTATTTCTCTGATAGTCGAATGGCATCTCTCTACTTGACCATTCGTTTCTGAACGATTAACTGGAGTTTTGAAGATTTTGACTCCAAGATTTAGTATTGATTGTTCGATTACATTCGATACAAAAGTACATTCGTTGTCTATAACAATTTGGGCTGGCAAGTCCCAGTCATATAAAAGTTGTAGTAATACTTCCTTTATGTCAGCGATTGATTTCGATTTTATCGGTCGTATTTTAACGTACTTTGAAAATTTATCAATTGATGTGATAAATAAAAAGTTTGCGTTGTATGCAAATATATCAATATGAATTATCTCTCCTGGATATGTCGGTATTGGTGTTTTTACTGGTATAAATACTTGTGGTTTTCTATCGTATTTTTCGGTTTTGCATATTTCACAATTTTTAACAATATTTTGAATACTTTTTCTCATTCCGGGGAAGTAGAATTTTTTTATGAATTGCAATGAATTTTCCTTAGCATTTCTGTGTGCAAAATTATGGATATTTTTAATCTCTTCGATTTGTTTTTCTACGTCGCAAAGATCTTCGACTTGAATTTGAGAAAATCTAGCTTTAACTGTTTTTGGATTGTAAAGATTTTTATAAACTTCTTGGATAATTCCCATTGTTTGTTCATCTGTATGAATTCCATTAATTACGTTTGGATTAATAACTTTTTTGAATTTATCTTTGATAAAATCAGTAGTAAAATTTGGTTCAATAAAAATATGCCTTTTAAATTTCGGGAAAGGGCTTATTAGTTCGGAAGAGGAATTAGTTCCGATTTTAAATATTAGTTGGTTGCGGAATACATTAATAGGTGCTTCTGTTGAAGGGATATATGAATTATCGTCTTCATCAGCTGAGTGCGGGGTTGGTGTTAGTGAGTTAATTTGTATTCTGGAAAGGGCGTCGGCTACGACGTTCGATCTTCCTGGTTTGTAGCATAACTGGTAATCATGTTCCTCTATGAATGATTTCCATCTTTTCAGCTTTGCGTTGTTGTTCTGCGGTGATAAAGCAAATGTTAATGGTTGATGATCAGTATGGATATTAATTTTCGCTCCGTATATGAAATTTCTCAGTGTATGTAGTGCCCACACGATGGCAAGCATCTCCTTTTCGTTTGTTGCATAATTTTCCTCAGTTTGGGAAAGAGTTCGGGAAATGAAGGTTATTGGTCTATCTCCGTCGTGGCATTTTTGTGAAAGCACAGCTCCTAGTGCTTTATCTGATGCATCTGTTGTCAGTTCAAATGGCTTCTGGAAATCTGGAAAAACTAAAACATCATTAGAAGATATTATGTCTTTCAAAGTTTGGAATGCGTTCTTTGCATTTTGATCAAATTTAATTGGAACATTTTTTGATTCGTTTTTTGAAATTTGGCGATGGCCATCCTCCCCTCTTAGGAGTTTTGTGATGGGTTTTGCCAAGTGTGCATAGTTTTTGATAAACCTGCGGTAATAACCTGACAGTCCTAAGAATCTTCTAAGTTCTTTGAGGTTCTGTGGTTCTGGGAATTTTTTTATGGCTTCAACTTTCTTTATGTTTGGTTTAAGTCCTTCACTTGAGACAATGAATCCGAGGAATTCTACTTCTGTTTTTAAGAATTCGGATTTGTCTGGCTGTATTTTGAAATTTGCGGCTCGCAATGTGTCTAACACAATTTTCAAGTTTTGCAGATGTTCTTCAACTGTTTCGCTAAAAATGATAATGTCATCGATGTAAACGTGACATATTTTTCCGATATGTTCTCTTAATGTGTCGTCCATGACGCGTTGGAATATGGAGGGTGCATTTTTTAATCCAAAGGGCATGCGTACGAATTCATATTTCCCGTTGTTTATCGAAAATGCAGTTTTTTCGATGTCGTTCTCCGACATGGGTATTTGATAAAATCCTGATGCTAGATCAAGGGTAGTGAAAAATTTATTTGAGCCTAAATTGGCTAAAACAGTAGATGGATCCGGAATAGGATATTTATCACTTATTGTTTGAGTATTTAATTTTCTGTAGTCTATGACAAGTCTATATTTTTTTTCATTGGCAGCGTCCAGTTTTTTAGGAACAATCCTCACTGGTGCATTGTATGGGGATTTTGAAGGTCTGATAATTCCATCATTTAGTAGTTTTTCAATTTGCCTGTTAACTTCACCTTTAAGTGCTTGGGGATAAGGATAAGTTTTACTGTAGATTGGCGATTCAGTTTTTGTCCTTATGGTAGCTTTTACTTGTGAGGTAAAAGGTAATTTAGAATCAGGTGGTTGGAAAAGATCCTGATATTCCTGTAATAGGTTATGTAGCTGTATTTTTTCGTTTTGGTTGAGATGACTATCGCGGATGTTTATTTTATTTACTTCCTGTAGTTCATATTGTTGTAGGGGTATTACATTTGTGCCGTCAATGATTAATTCATCATTGGCTGTGTCAATAACTGCTTTGATTTCTTTCAGTGAATCGTGCCCTATTATGGCATCGAATGATTTCATGTTTTCAAGATGATAAAATTTTAACATTTTATCTGAAAAGGGTTTGAATAGTTGAGCTTGTGAATAAGCTTCGATTTTTATATCTCCTGCTACTGAAGATACATAAAATGGTTTATCAATTTTATGAGAAATTTTAGCATGTTTCGGGTGGATATAGTTCTTATTAGAACCGGTATCAATGAGCATTTTTAATGGCTCCGAGGCGTTACCATAAAAAAGAAAGTAAGGCAACGCCGAGTTTAGTCGAAAAATTAAGTTCTGCGACTTCGACAGTGTCACTGAAGTTGCATCCTTCTTGTTTTTCAATGGTTCGGAGGTATCTCTCGACCGATTGTAATGTGTTGTTATCTATTGTGTTGTTCGCGGGGTTACCGTTTTCGAATTGTTGTGGCGGATTGGCATCCGTTATGTGGTTCACCGTATTTGAGTGTCCTGGCTGTGTTTGGATATTGTTGACCCTGGGACGTTTTGGGGGTCGAACGTTGTTTGAGTTAGGGCGGTTTCCATAGTTCACTTGTTGTGTTCTGATGGAATGGTCAACTTCCATAGGCTCTGGTGGCGGTTGACGTTGAAAATTGTTAAATGGTTTTTGTTGGTAGTGTTGGTTGTTCTTTTGGGCGAAATTATTAAAATTTCTGTTTCCCGTGAACGGTTTGGGATGGTAAGGCCTTGGTGGCGGAGGTGGATTTGTATATCTTATGGGCGTTGGTGGCGGTAAGGGAATCATATTCCTTGGTGCCGTTGGTGGAATATATGGCCTTGGTTTGGTTAGCATTTTTCTACACTCAATATTTTGAAATGAAATGCAGTAGCTGTACGCTCCTGCAAGGGATGTCGGTTCATAATTTTTAATGAATTTATAAACGTCTCCATCCAGTCCTCTCATGAAAGCATCGATTGCTTTTTTGTTGTACATTTCGATTAAAGCTCTTGAGGCTTCGGGGTGTGTGAATCTTTCGTCAGTGTTTATTTGATTTGCTATAAGCGAGAGCAATCTATTTACTTCATCGTAGTATACTTCCAGTGAGTGGTTCTTCTGCTGCACGCTCATAAGTTGGAAGTCTAATGTTTCCAAATCTCTCTTTTCACCGTAATACGTGACCAATGTTTTTTTGATCAGGTTCCAATTAATGCCTACGTTTGAAGCAACGAGTGAATCGTTCGCTTCACCGCGGATTTTTCTGCGAATAAATTTGCAGATCATATGGTATTTGTTTTGGCGTTCAAGTGTGTCTGTACTTTTAGTTTGGTACAGTTTTACCAAGCTGTCTACGTCGTTCAACCAGCTAATCAGTTCGCGGATCCCCAGTAAAATTTGGTAGATCCTTTACCAAATCAGGGATTTTTTCAAAACTTTCGGGACTTACACTTGTTCCATCTGGCTTTGTAAAGTAAAGCGGTGGATCGGAATAATTTGGTCAAGGTCTGGTCTCGACATTTTGAAGGAAAAAGATTGTAATGAATTTATAAGATCCTCCAGGATTTTTTTGTTTTAACACGTTTTTCACTTCACTAGGTAATTTTACTTAATATTTGTTAATCACGTTTTTATAATCACTTTTGATTTTTGTTTCACAATTTTTACTTACTGTTTTTTTTTTGTTACTTACAGTACCATACGCATCCTGTATCGGGCGATGGTTTTATGATTTATGATGCTCCTCTGACGGGCGTTGTGTTTTACTGCTCCTCTAGCGGGCGTAGTTTAGTTTCTGGAAAACCGGCTGTGAATGACTTCCTTCTCGGTGTAATGGATGGCTCCTTTTTGTCCTGTGTGAGCTGCTAACTGCACAGGTGACTCGGGATCCTTTTTACACGGCTGCACTCGGCGATCAGGAAAGTCTTTTTAAGTTTGGGATTCGGTGGTAACTATCACTCTAGCGTGGTTACTTTCACTTTCACTTGTACTTAATTTCACATAGCGCGGTCCCTATTCGGGCGCCAGTTAACGCACTGCTGCTGGTGTTTGAGTTTTAAAAAAACTTAAACTTTATTTCCTACAACATATGTGCGGGTTAATACCCAACTATCGGTTTCGGATGCTGGATACCAACTGATGATCGGTTCGCGATCTGGATCGTTTGTTCACGGTCTTCTGATGCTAAGTGGTCCGCGTCGCTGCGGGAATCTGCAATCTCAGCATAATGCGGGCGGTCCGCGTTGCTATGGGAAGCTGCAACTCAGCATAATGTTGTGGTCCGGGTGCCGCGTCGCGATGATCGAATGTTGACTCACAATGTATGCTCTGGCGATGTCCACAATGTATGCGATGGCGTTGTCCACAATGTATACGCTTGCGTTGTCTTGACTGATGTGTATTCTTCGTAATCTCTTTCTGGAGCATATTTAATTATCTTCTACCGTTGATGGACCATATTTGGTGCTGTTGAGGAAATTGTGTATACAAAGTTAAACTAACTTCCATAGAATATTACTAAAATAAATGAGAAACACGAAGATTAATATTTCTTCAAGTTCCACAAACTCTTTATGTGGCACATCATGTTCCGATTTTGGCGCCTGGTTTTTGTTATGTGCCTTGCTTAGCGCTCTTAAAACAAAATGGATGTAGTTCATTAAATTCAATTGCTTTATTCAACAATATTCAATGATCAACTTGAAATTATAGAAATGCATTTCAACCGCCATCAAATAGTCAACTTAGCATTTTTTGCAGCGGACTTAGCTTTCGAACTCTGAGCTACAGAGACTTTCTTTGCTTTACGAGCTGTACTCGTTTCTGCGCGAATTTGTTCCTCTTTTTTTTTTTTTGTAGCTTAACTAACAGAAATGACTCTCCGTGCCATTTCCCTTACATAAAAAATGTTGCCACAAAAGATGCTCGGTCTCCGCGACATCTCCCTTGCATACAAAATTAGGCCGCTAACGGTGATCGGTCTGGGAAAGATGATTCTTTAGAAAGATCAGGTGCGGTCCAGTTCAGTGAGGTGAAGTGAACGCGTGCAATATAGTGAATATTTGTGTAGCTTCGCCATAATGTAGGAAACACCCGACGTCTAGGCTGCTGCTGCGCACGGCTAACCTTCACGCCGATTGCTGGCGCAATAGGGAAGTGTATGGTTGAGCCTTCGTGCATCACTATGACACGCCCACTAGGCCAGCTCATTAACGCATACCACTCAATTATGTTTCTACCAGGCCGAAGGATGAGCATATAATTAAATGTACGCTGAAGGTGTTGGCGGTATTGATCATTATCTTTTTTGTCAACTATAGTTTTTATTTGACTTTCTGAAAGATTCATATTTTGATACGGTATTATGCCATCTAATACAGTTTTAATAGTTTTTTCATATATTTCCTCTAGATCTAGCAGCATTGCTTGCTTGACTGTATTGGTTTGAAGCAGTGAAACCATTTTTGCTAATTCATGTTGCAGAATGGAGCACCAAAGCTCGAACCAATGTTGACTTGAATCTTCCAGTCAAGAAATTCTGAATCTACTGAGGAAGGCCACCATGAACACCATACATTGTTCAATCGTGGCACCTACAGGCACGAAAGTGCAAGGAGGGTACGTCAAGTGCAGAGGAGAAGGAGAGCACGCAAGTGCAGAAAGAGGGCGAGAAATCGCAGAACGAGTCAGCACGCCAAGTGCAGTAAAAGGGAAGAGGCCATGCCTCAAGAACAAGAGCAAGTCCCCATTTTCGGGTTTTTAGGAGGTATTGGTGTCGGATCGATCTCCTGAGCCGCTTAAGTTGCACTGCACCGAGTCCGTCGCTTTAGGCTTGGGAAACATGACCCTGGTAGGCAGGGGGTACCTGTTAGTCCTTTAGCGACACGCGCTTTCACCCTTCAGGAGTTAGTTGCGTGCCACAGCGTCCGTAAACTGAGATTTTAACCTAGGGACAGAAGCCCTTCCATCCATGCTTCTACCGTGTAGGTGCATAGCGGGATGGAATCCAAAGGGCAAGAGGAGGGAGTATGCTTGTTTCGTAGTCCGGGACATCGGGGCATCGAGCAAGCTGAACCCTTGTCCAAACACCATACATTGTCAATTTTCAAGCAACAGGGCATGATTGACGGAGTCGAAGTAAGCGAGGAAGCCCGTATAAACACCCGGAAGCACATTGTTATGTATTGGATTTGACGCAATGACATTTAGTCCATTGACAGTTGACGTTTAGTTCAGTGACAGTTGACACAACTCTCACTCTCGCTGGTACTAGCATTGCAAGTAGATCGTCTGTAAACCCTCATGTGAAATATTGAGAAGAAAATAAAGTTTGTTAAGTAAAATACACAACACACATTATGATCTATTTAGCATTAAACCATGTTGAACAGAAAAGATCGAAAGTCGAAATCCTCGCTGGAGATGTTTGACTAGAAGTAGCTCAAACAATTTGCTAAACGCGAATAGCATGGTGGTATCACCCCGGTCCGTCTTTTTGTGAACAGGGAACATCCATGATGATTTCCAAAGGAACGGAAAGCTTCGAGACTACAAGGATTTGTTGAAGATTTTTGTTAAGATCGGTACAAGGTCCTGAGCAGCAGAGAACATCTCTTCTTCGGTTCCCAATTCCGCAGAACACCCAATCTGCGTTAAGCCCGTTGGTTGACGAATTCACGGGTCCTAGACGGCCAAATCCTTCGCTTGGCCAGGACGTGAACCGCGCGCAAACACATAGGTTATGGATTCATATGTGTCCATATGTTGTTTTTGTGATTTTTTTCTTTTCGCCGGGGTCGTGCACCCACATCCTTCCGTTTTCCTTACTTTCTTTAATAACGCTTCCTCAGTAGACTTTTTTTTGGTCACTAAAAACTCACTGCCGATTAGTTTATCTTTTTTTTTAACTGCTCTTTCAAACTGGATCAACTGCCCGCTAGGCGAGGTCGCATGCAAGTTGTCCTGCACTTGTGTCATCGGGCCTCGGGCGTGGGTAAAGGTAGGACGTTTTTATATGGGAGCTGGCACGCGGTAGAACGATGTAGGACGTTCGAGCAGTCGGATAAACAAGCAAATGGAGATGTGTGCGTGCATCAATTTATGCTAGTTGAGAGTGTGTGAGTGAGAACGAGCCGCCCAGGTTTATGTATGTAGTTGTGAAAAGTGGTTTCTTTCGGGTTGGTGGCGCAAAATAAACATGTCAAACTCCAATTCGAAAAATTATGAAAAATTTATTATCCCGGAAGGAATATCCCGGGCTCGTCTGTCCGGCGAATCGTCTAAAAATGTATTGAGATTTCATTACACTGCACAAAAACTGGTACGGACTGAACAACGGCATACTTGTGCTTACCCTCTTTAGCAAGACCAAGATTGGCGACATCGGTTGCACCGAAACTTCCGACTCCGTCTTTGCTGCCTCACATGTAGATTCCTCGGGCACTTCGTTGGCTTACGGGGATGCTGCTTTGGCGGCAATCACTCTAGCCTTTTAAGGATCCTTTTCTCCTAAAACTTTGTTCGCGTTGGTGCGCAACCGTGTTAGCCCGGTTAGCTCTTGACTACAAATGGCGCCTTGGTTTTGTCAAATTTTCACCGAATCGTCGGGCAATTCTAGTACCTACACAAGGAAACACACGAGTGTACAGTTTTACATGTTTCACACACCATGTTAGATCGAAGGTGTTGCAACGCAACAGACTCACTTTCGGCCGGCAATAAGAAGATTGTTATGCTTTTTTTGAACTCTTTAATTGGTCAATAGTTAATAGAGAATAACGAAATGAATATAAATTGAGTTAAAAATTACAACGTGAGTCTTCTCCCGTTGCCCAGAAAGTAAGACCCGTTATCCTCTGCCGCGCGTCCTTTTATCACTTTCTGGCCTGTCACGCTACAACCTCGGTCCTTGCCCTTTGCTAATTTTCGGATATCAGGCGTTGCCCTGACCCGATTAGCTGTCGGTTCGGCACGTTCGCCTTTACCACTACTCCGATCACCGCGTATTAGTGGCAGAATATACTGATTATCAGCAGCGATGATCGGTCGTAGTTCCTAGCACCCTCTACTTCTCAATATTTCTACACATCGGACCGTTGCAATACGCAACAGAAGCGGTACGTTCATAACACAGAAGAGGAAAATAGCAAAAAATAGCCTGGGCGTGTAAGGGAGAAAGCATGCACCGAGTCTTGTATAGAACATCCAAAGCAATATTCAGGGGTGGTTGCGGATAGTGGAAAGTACTCGAAATCGCCTAGCGGGAGATGAATTCCTTCCTCAAAATCGGAATCAGGCACGACCGGTTCCGATTTTCTTTCGACTGGGATTTATATGTCAAAGTGGCGATTTGTTTACTTTTTGCTTTGTTGTTTGCAACGGATTTTGTTCATTAGGCTAGTGTCAGTGCTTTTCCGCGTCAGCGAAGCTTCGCACGATTCGCTGCAAGCTTCGCACGATTTAATCGCACGATAAAATCAGAATCATTTGATTTTATCGGATGGACGCATCCGGTTTTATCCGTCAACAAAATTGGACTTTATGAACTCGGAGTTGTGGCTTTCATCTAAAAGCCCCGCTACACGAGCCGCAAACTCCAAGCGCAAACTCGAAAACCGTACAAGTTGACGTCAAATTCTTTGCGGTTCGTGTAGCCGCGTTTTGCGGTACCAATGCTGTCGCCAGTCAATGCAAGCGCAAAGTTTCTGACCGTCTATGCACGCGTCAGTCTCTGCTGTTTTTGTTTCAGTTAACTCAAAAAGCTTCCTTCAAAGCAAACAAGATCTTATTTCAGTTCACACAAAAAGTAAAAGATGGATAATCTGTTGATGAGTGAAGTGTGGCTAACTACCCTATCGCGGATCATCGAGTCGAGTACCCAAAACTTGAAACAAACTTGGAAAATCCAACTTAAATGTAATTTAGTTTCATCTACAGTGAATTTATACTTGATATTCTAACTATAAAATGACAAAATATTACCGTAGCTGTAGAGTTGTGTATTTCAGATTCAGATTCATGAATCTGAATGAATCTTTCAACAAAATTAATGAATCTGAATCGCTGAACGAAAGATTCATGAATCTTTGGGGGATTCATGGGATTTTGAATCTCTCAGGATTCATGAATCTCTCAGGATTCATGAATCTCTCGGGATTCATGAATCTCTCGGGATTCATGAATCTCTCGGTATTAATGAATCTTCATTGACTAATGAATCTTCATTGATTAATGAATCCTTAGGGATAGGAATCTTTAGGGAACAGCAAAGCGCGATAGAGGTAGGGGAGTTTTGGGAAATATATATTACATTTGAGCACAAATTCGGCCCAAAAAGTTTGTTGAATTTTGGCATATTTGTTTAGTTACGTATTTCATTCAACCTTGGTTAGTTTGGCGCAAAAGAAATTCACTGAGAAAACAAACTAAAACAGACAACGACGATGTTTTGCCCCACCGTAGGAGGTATATATTTTCCCATCATCTCCTATTTTAATGAAGTGCACCCGGTTGACAAAAATTCAATTTTTTTGCAGCTGTCATGTAGTAACAGCAAGTTTTTCCATGGCAGATTGCTGGGACTCTTGCTGGAACTACATGATAGCAGTAAAAATTTAAATTTCTGTCAACCGGCCAGTTTGTTTTCGTTTCGGCACCGGAAGAAACGTTGGAAATATCAATTAAAACGGAGTTTTATAACTGAACTACATTTCAGAAGAGTAGAAATAAGTAGTAAAACAAAAACTCCGATGTTTTGTGGAGAATATTGCTCGTTTTGTTCGCGTTTGTGTTTCGGTTTGTCTACATTTTGTCCAGTTGTCGGTTTGTTTACGTTTTGAATTGACATTTGACAAGAGCTAAAGCGACGTCGCGTTTTTCGCGAGCTAATTTACCAAACTTAAAATTTCGAATCTTCCCGACGTCTAGATAAAAAGTTATTTGGTCTGAAGTACAGGAAAACGGAATCTCCCATACAAAATGTATGGACTACCCGGGTAGTCCGGTTGAACGTTTGAGGGGTATCAACCGAAAAACTCGAATAAAAATTATTTAAATTCCTTGGAAATTTTTTTTTATTTAGTAAAACGATAGAAAGTGAGTTTTTCTAGGCATTCTAAAAGTTTCATGCCGATACGCCAATCCAATCCAGAGTTATTTAAAAACATAAATCCAAAAACTACCCAGGTAGGCGGTTGAATGGGTAACGGTTAACATGTGTATAAATAATATGTATAATTAATAGTAAAGATATATTATCAGACCGCGTCCACACGGCATCGTAGCGTAGCGATTTTGACATTCCGTCGTAGTGTCAACTATTTTTTATGGCCGTGGCTAAAGCCTCTCGACCAACATTTACACTACGACGGAGTGTCAAAATCGCTACGCTACTATGCCGTGTGGACGCGGTGTCAAATATATAATTATGTTTTCAAAAAACGTTATAAATTTATTATACTCTCATTAAACCTAACCTAAACTAAACTTAATCTAACTTTGAATAATAAATCGCTTAACTAGACCTGCTAGCTCGGAGGTTCGAATCAAAAAGGGACGATCGTGGTCTCTCGATGTCCCAGCTAGCTTCGCCGCGCGTGGCCGTGTTGCCAGTAACGACAATTAGTTTACTAACCTTAGGCTTCTTATACCAGTTTATAATTATATATATTATTATATATAACGTCTGGAGTATGCGTTTCGAGTATGCGTTCTTGCTAAGCGAACCGATCATGCGTTCCAAGTGTGTTCTTCGGTAAGCGTAACTACATGAAAGCTGCAAAAAATTTGAATTTTTGTCAACCGGGTGCACTACATTAAAATAGGAGATGATGGGAAAATATATACAGTCTGACAAGAAAGTATCCGTACAGTCACCAATTTCAACTTCAAGCCTAGTTATCTCAGCGACTACGTGACCTAGGACAATCATTTAAACGACATCTCGTAGATAAACTTCTATTCTATCCAATGAGGTCTTAACATTTCGAAAAAGTTACTTGTAGATCACATTGTTCTATAGAAACCCAAAAAAAGGCTCAAAATCGATGACAAAAAAGTATTCGTACACCCGACTTTCTTGACCAAAAACACCGGTTTGGTGAGGTTCTAGTAGTCAAAATATCAGCCTAGTCATTATTTAGAGTTATCAAGTGTCTAAAAGTATGGCGGCAACAATTTTATATCTATTATTTTTATATTTTAACGTGAAATGGCCGGTGAAACTAGGCAAACAGCTGCAACCGATAGAGAACTATCTTTTTCTTGTGACTAGGTAAAAAGGCCCGGTTACACGGGCCCATGTTGATGAAAGAAGTGGCATCAAAATCTAGTAAAATTGCGATAGATCCAAGAAAAACGTTGTTTTACTCAAAGCTTCATCCCGGTTATAAGATTCAAGTTGTATCATACTGAGAGTGGGTAATACTTCTGCAGGGTTTTCTGGTATGCTATTAGCTCAATGGTGGGCTTATGACATGACCATGGCCCAATAATTGAGAATCAATCCCCGATTTTATTCTTAAAATTCTTAGCCCGGTTAGACGGGCCAATATTTTGGAGAGAATTTGTATTTAACTCAAGTGAATTAATAATAAATAATATTATCCTTTTGTATTAAAAGACTCAGCCCGGGTTGAAGTTTCAGCCGCTCTATCAAACTGTGAGAGGCTAATCCAAATCCCGGTTATTCTGATATGATGTTGGCTCAGCGGCTGACTTATGACATGCTCATGGCTGAAAGATAATGAAATATTTAACGGGCCAGAAAAGGTACTTTTGTAAACTAATGGCTTTGCTTGAGGAATGTGTTTTACATTGACGGGGTATGATAATTTCTTAACTATCATCAAGCCAATTCTAGTCAAAGAAAAATTACAGGGACAATACCCGTCATTTTCCAAGCATCAATAATTGAATAATGTCGGTCCCGGCTTTTCTACCTACTAAATACGGTGCCCGGGTAATATAGGTTTATTGCAAAAGAAATTTTTAGATTTCGCATTACTTAAAACTCCATTATCTATCAAATTAAAATATCTCCTTTGCCCGTTGTTCCAATTGTTCAAAGGGGGTGTTTTGAACATAGAATAACATACAAAGAGTGAGAAACGGCAATGGTTTTGTTTTCGTTAGGAAGAGGACACTCTTCTTCATTTATCTTGCCCGGCTTATCTGATAACATATCCTACTTTCAATGAAGGATACGTTTTCGATTCCTCCTGATTTCGTACATGTTAAAAATGTTGCAGTATAAGTACGATTATCTTACTACGTATAAGTATCAGACCATTGCAGTTTAAAATTAAGTGTGCACAGTCAGACCATTGCATGTTTAAATACCGTTCCTAATTAAGGTTGAAAAAATGTATGTACAGAAATTTCAAGGAAAAACTTGGTCATCTTTAAAATCCTGCTAGACATATGATATTCGCCAATGGTTTGCTACATGCCGTTGTTCATTAAATGGTAACAATCAAATGTTATGAACAGAAAAGCAAAGACAACTAACTTAAGTAGAAAAACTACATTTGCTTCAAAATGTCTACCAAAATCACCTTTCGTTATTGTGTGAAGTTCCAGGCCACTGTGAATTATGTTTCTGTTGTTAGGTGTGTCTCAGGAAATGCAGAAATTGATCGCATATTACGTAAACTCGAAAAAGACCACTAACCTACAGCACGTTATTTGTAATTTGTGTGCAGCTGTGTTTATATGGGTTTTGTTTTGTGCGTATGCTTTGCTTGTTTTTGTTTCAACCTGTACGTACGTTTCGCGTATCTGCTAATGTCCTGTTCCACATTTTAATGGAAATTTTTCTTTGTTATTTTTTCCTGTTTTTTGTTTCAAACAGCGAGAAAAACCATGCGAGTTAATTTTCTTAAACTCATGTTAAAAAATATATTTCTGATATGGTGTAACCCTGGAACGCATGTTCAATTTAACGCCATTCATAAATCTCGTGACTGGAGCTGCGTAATGGTATTCTTTTCCATTTACAAATTTTTAAACCGTTTCGGTAAACCGGTTCACCCTCTCCTCCCAGGTCAGTAGATTTCCCCAGGCGAGATAGTTTACTTAGTAAAAATGATTGCTATAGCGATCCTTCCATTTCTCCTCAAGAGGTGTGTGGTTTCTATAGCGATCCTTTGATTTCCCCTCAAGCGAGCCTGTTGCTAAGGCAATCAATGCAATGCAATGGGATAAGCGTTTGGTGTGGTCCCATACAAAAGTGAGGTTTTGCATCACTTTTGGTGCGTCACCTCATCCAAGTAGTGGAGTCACCCTAAAGCATCACCCCGAAAACCTTACATTTACGATTATTTAATATATAATGTAAAGGGAACCTAACTTGGCAAGTTTATGAACCCTGTGAAAAATCTCATGCTAAGTCTCAGGAACTTATAATTCGTCGAATCAACCAGGATGCAACTAGACTAAACCCTGCAAACAGACACCTTTTGTGGTTACTCAATCACTATGTGATTGCTCGAAAAGCTATTAAGTTCTCCATACTTCGAGTCCTCAAACATGACGAACGAAGTGTCTAGTGCATCAATCATATGATTTGGATTTCAACTCTTAAGAAGGTTTTTTGTAAATAACAATTACATTGCATTATTGTAAGTTGCAAACTTGTCATTTCCTAGGAAAGAATAAGAAAGACTGGGGATTTGCAAATCGCTGTATTTTGATGCCATTGGCGTGTAGGCTCAGTGTTTTATACACTATATACAGACAAAATTAAGCAATTTTGGCCAAAAAACGAGTAACAATAGACACCAGACGTCGAACTCAACCATCATTACGAGCAACGTTGTTCCAACTATAAAACACAGTAGTTGAGAGTTTGTGTTATGGTGTTCCATTGAGACCATTAATCGAACTGGAAATATTGAATTAAATATGAATCATCTGTGGGACATAGTCTACTTCGCCCATTTTGTCACTTGGACAAGCCATGGCTAGGTTAAACTTTAAATGTTCAATAATATGCTCTCTGAGTAAAATTACGATCCCAAGAATAGACCATGTATTGTCCAAGAATTACCACTTTATGAGACCGTACAAGTGTTGACGATACTCCCAAAGTCTCCGGAATCGATCTCTGTACAACATTTGTCGAAAGACGCCTAGATTTACCATGAACGGGACATTATCTTGATCTTAGTAGACCCCTTTAGAAACATTATAGAAATCGGGTCAAATTTCCAGCATCTTTCGAAAAAAAACTTGTAGAAATGATGCCTTGGCACTTGCTGGCCATTATTGAGGCAAGTGGCATTGATTGTAACATATTGGCACATCAGGTACCGATGGCACATCATCAATACTCATCATGTACGGATACTTTTTTGTCATCGATTTTGAGCCTTTTTTTGGGTTTCTATAGAACAAAGTGACCTACAAGTAACTTTTTCGAAATGTTAAGACCTCATTGGATAGAATAGAAGTTTATGTACGATATGTCGTTTAAATGGTTGTCCTAGGTCACGTAGTCGCTGAGATAACTAGGCTTGAAGTTGAAATTGATGACTGTACGGATACTTTCTTGTCAGACTGTACCTCCTACGGTCGGGCAAAGCATCGTCGTTGTCTGTTTTAGTTTGTTCCCTTATGATTCCTATCCCTAAGGATTCATTAATCAACGAAGATTCATGAATCTTTCAATGAATCTTTCACCCAAGTAGTAGTAGGGTTGACGGATGCTGTGGTGTTTTCGTTCGTCGTCCCAGTTTTTTGACGATTAAGTATAGTTTTTGACCGTGTGCTGCCGTGTGTTTTGTCAGTGAGGTGACTGAATGCGTTCGGCACACTGGAGTTATATTGTTTAGTTGTGGGACAGTGCGTGTTAGGTGTTACAAACGATTTTATTTTAGTGGCTTGACGAAGCGGCGTCACTAGGTGACGCCAGCGATATAGCTGATTTGTGTTTTAGTGTGTGTAGCTCCTTTCGTCTCGGTCATGGAGTGCGCGCGGTGCACCAGACCTGTGCTCATTGGAGATGAGCCAATGGTGTGTGGCACTTGTGAAGCCACATATCATTTGGCTTGTACTTCACTAAATAAAATATCAGCAAGGTTTGTAAACGAGTGTGTTAATGTTTTTTATAAATGTGATACTTGCTTAAGTAAGACCGAAAAGATCACATCTGTAGATATTAGTGCAGCTTTGAAACGAGAAATGGATTTAGGATTTGAGCGTGTTAGTGATCAGTTGGCGAAAGCCATTGAAATGATTAAAAAAGATATGTGTGAGATGGTTGATCGAAAAATTACGTCAAAAAACAAAGATGAAAGTATGGTTGTTTGTGAACAAGAAATTCAGACAGCACCAACTTGCGCACAAGTTGTTGGATCAGATTACATTACAGTTAGAAGCAAAAGAAAGCGGGTACATAGTGAGAGCTTAAATTTTTTCACACCTGATTCATCCCCGAAAATATCTATGGATAAGAAACAAACTAAGTCAAAGACACAAATCGATAAGGTCAAGGGATCTGAAAATGAGGCTAATAAGAAAAAGGACACTAAGAAAACTAAATCTGTCAGATGTTGTAAATCATTAGTTATTGCTCCAACCACTGATCAAACATGCGAGCAAACTCGCTTGGATATACGAACGCATTTGGATCCGGGAGACAACAGAATAATTGAACTTCGCAACGGTAGAGCTGGGCAGGTTATTGCTCAGTTTGAAACGCAGGAGGACCTTGAAAATACACAAAAGAACTTATTGTCAGCGCTAGGCTCCAAATATTCTACCTCAGCTCCTCCAAAACGCCTTAATGTTATTGGTATGAGTGAAAGGTATGCCGACGAGGAAATAGTTCAACTACTAAAGAAGCAGAACCTAGGAATACCGGGATCGTATGTTAAAGTGATAGGACATTATATTAATTCTAGCTTCAAGTACCAAAAGCATAATGTTGTGCTGGAGGTTGATGCTGACACGGGAAGATACATGGTGGAAAGGGAGAAGGTCTTTGTGGGTTTCGATCGGTGTCGAGTGCATGAGTCGTACCATGTGTTAAGGTGTTTCAAATGTGGCCAGTTTGGACACAAAAGTACCACTTGTAAAAATGAAGATACATGCTCACGCTGTGGTGAGGGTCACCGAACTGCAGAGTGCAAATCCGAGGTCCTAAAGTGCGTTAATTGTGTTAGAGCGAACGCTGATAGAAAGCTGAGACTCAATACGGATCATGCAGCAAATAGCAAAGACTGTCCATCATTCAAGAGACTTTTGGACAAAACTAAAGAGTTTTCTAGATAGCTATCACAGGCACCCAATAGGTCTACTGATTTTTTGTACCTAAACGTGGCTGGATTATCGTCCAGTTACATCATGCTAAAAAAGATGGTTGAGGACACACAACCTATTTTGTTATTTGTCACTGAAACTCATATCGTAGATCCTGATGCCTTCGAACAGTATGGAATAAATGGGTTTAAAGTTGTAGCTTGTTTGTCCCACTCTCGTCACACGGGAGGTGTTGCGGTCTATGTCAGGGAATCGGTCTCCCTCGACGTGGTTGTTAATCAGTCGCGGGAGGGCAATTGGTTTCTGGGTATAGCAGTAACTTCTGGAGCAAAGGTTGGACGATATGGTTTGGTTTATCATTCACCTAGCTCAAGTAATGTGCGATTTTTGCAAGTGCTTGAAACGTGGCTGGATGAATTTGTGGAATTGGAAAAATTGAATATTATAGTCGGTGACTTTAATATTAACTGGCTGAATGCGTCTGAATCCATTCAACTGAAAAGACTCATGGATTCTATGGGTATGGTACAAAGGGTTGAACAAGCTACACGTATTTCAGGAAACAGTAGAACTTTAATCGACCATGTATTCAGCAGCGACGAATCACTAAAGACTTTTATATTCCCTGAACTTCGGATATCTGATCATGAGACTATTGGTTGGAGGTTTGCGAGTAGTCAGTGCTCGTCCAATAAAAAGCGTATAAAATGTTGGGACAGATATTCCAAAACTAATCTCCAAAGACTAGTGTCCGACGGCCTGAGTTTAGAAGCTCACAGCTTTGAAGAAAAAGCATATAGAATTGTTAATGTCCTTGAAAATAGTATGAAGGAATTGATTCATGAAAAAGAGATAAAAATAAACGACCATAAAAAGTGGTATACAAAAAGTTTAGATCGGTTAAAGTATAATCGGGACAAAAAGTATAAACAATTTTTATGAAGTAATAGACCTGCAGATTGGGAGGCGTATAGACAACTCAGAAACAGGTATTCAAAGGAGATTAAGAATACGAGAAAACAATATTACGCCTCCAAAATTTTTGAAAACAGAAATAATAGTAAAGAACTTTGGAAGCTGCTAAAGGCATTACTGAAGCCTTCGAATGAAATTAAAAGTTCTAACATTAAATTTGATAATAGCATAATTTACGACGAACTGACTATTGCGCGGATGTTCAATCGGTATTTCGTGGACAGTGTCTTGGGTGTCCATCTTAGTATTGACCCTGAGGTCGAGCCGGTCGAGCTAAGTATGGCTGCTCCTGTGGAACATGAGTTTCATTTTCATCCAGTCGGTCTTGGCAAACTTAAGACAATATGTTTTGGCTTGAGGAAGACTGCTGGATTGTTTAATGTTAATTCTCAGGTTATACAGGACAGTTTTGAGGTCATTGGAATGGAGCTGCTCAGCATCGTGAATGAGTCCATCATGACTGGTAGTTTTCCCACCACGTGGAAAGAATCTGTGGTAATTCCTATTCCTAAAGTGCCTGGAACTATCGTTGCGGAGGAGTTCCGGCCCATTAACATGTTGAACATACTTGAAAAGGTTCTGGAAGTTGTTGTTAAGGAACAACTTGTAGAATACTTGACTTGTAACCAGTTGCTAATGCCGGAGCAGTCGGGATACCGGGAAGGTCATTCCTGCGAAACCGCTCTGAATCTGGTATTAGCTAAGTGGAAACATGTTATGGATCGTGGACATGTTATTCTTGTTGTCTTTTTGGATCTTAAAAGAGCGTTTGAGACTATATCGCGACCTCTACTTTTGGAGTGTTTGAAGAAGTTTGGTATCAGGGGAAAGGAGCTCAATTGGTTCGAAAATTACCTTCGGGGTAGAACCCAGAGGACCATGTTTGGGAGCTCTACTTCTGAAGCGTTAGAAAATACACTTGGAGTTCCACAGGGCAGTGTGCTGGGCCCGATTTTATTTATTTTATATATAAATGACATGAATAAGGTTTTGCAGCACTGCGATATAAATCTGTTTGCAGACGATACAGTAATTTTTGTCGATAATCAATCTAAATGCGAAGCTGTTAGACGTCTCAATGACGACCTTGCTGTCTTGAACAAATGGCTAAAATTTAAAAAGCTGAAATTAAATATGTCAAAAACTAATATGTTAGTGATTTCTCGTAGACCAGAAGTACTTCCGTCGCAGGTGAGCATAGGTGGTGTTCCGGTTAATGTAGTGCAGGAGACTAAGTACCTAGGAGTAATTATTGACGAGAAACTCAGGTTTACAGCCCACATTGACAGTTTGATTAAAAAAATGGCAAAGCGATGTGGCGTCTTGGGAAGATTAAGGAGTGACCTGAGCTTGGTTGGTAGAATTCAGTTGTACAATTCTCTAATTATGACACACCTTGACTTTTGTTCGTCGATCCTGTTTCTTGCCACACAGACCCAGTTTAATAGGCTACAAAGATTGCAAAATAAAGCCATGCGATATGTACTGGGCTGTAATCGGTTCACTTCGTCTAATATAATGCTTGACATTCTGCAATGGATGTCAGTTAAACAGAGAGTTGTGTACCGCACCATGGTATTCATCCATAAGCTTCTCAAGGGTCATCTACCTGGATATTTGAGCGAGAGAGTGGAGCGAGGCTGTGATATCCATCGTCACTTTACCCGGAGAGCAAACGAACCGAGAGTGCCGAGCTATACGACGATTAGTGGCCGTAATTCTTTGTTTTTTAAAGGTGTTCAGTATTACAATAAACTACCAATCACAATTGTCAGTGCGGGTACACTACCTGAGTTCAAAAGATTGTGTGCGGCTTATGTTAGAAGTAGTTTGGTTTAGGATAGAGTACGCTAGTTAGTTGAATAGAAAGTAGGATATGTGTACACAGCATTCGTCAATCATAGATGATGATGATGATTTAGAATTAAACTTAACGATTTTTTTTTTACTTTTGATTGTTTTTTGTAAGAGGCTGCACAGAATTGAGACACGCGCGCGTCAAATGGACTTGTTTGTCACTCACCTTGTAAGGATTTGTTTTGAAATGATCTCTACAGGCGGGCAACCTGTCATCCTTACGAGGACTTTGTAGCGTGATTCTCAAATCATCCATTCGTAAAATGATATTTTGATTTTGTAATAAATGTATGAAATTTTTTTTTGTTTAACACTACATATCTTAAAGTAATTAATATATATCGTCAAATGGACTTGTTTGCCGCTCACCTTGTAAAGATTTGTTTTGAGTTGATCTCTACAGGCGGGCAACCTGTCATCCTTACGAGGACTTTGTAGCGTGATTCTCAAATCATCCATTTGTAAATGATATTTTGATTTTATAATAAATGTATGAAATTTTTTTTTGTTTAATACTATATATCTTAAAGATAATCCGTCTCATCTCAATCCTGTGCAGGGGTATGAGGTGGGCCGCCATCATCATCATCATCATTTAAAAACAGTTTCTAGCATCTAAATTCGTCATCCCAAGTATCCCGGATCGCTTTAAAAACAGTTTCTAGCATCGAAATTCGTCATCCCAAGTATTCCGGATCGCTTTAAAAACAGTTTCTAGCGTCTAAATTCGTCATCCCAAGTATCCCGGATCGCTTTAAAAACAGTTTCTAGCATCTAAATTCGTCATCCCAAGTATCCCGGATCGCTTTAAAAACAGTTTCTAGCATCTAAATTCGTCATTCCAAGTATCCCGGATCGCTTTAAAAACAGTTTGTAGCATCTAAATTCGTCAACCCAAGTATCCCGGACATCTTTATAAACAGTTTCTAGCATCTAAATTCGTCATCCCAAGTATTCCGGATCGCTTTAAAAACAGTTTCTAGCATCTAAATTCATCATCCCAAGTATCCCGGATCGCTTTAAAAACAGTTTCTAGCATCTAAATTCGTCATCCCAAGTATCCCGGATCGCTTTAAAAACAGTTTCTAGCATCTAAATTCGTCATCCCAAGTATCCCGGATCGCTTTAAAAACAGTTTCTAGCATCTAAATTCGTCATCCCAAGTATCCCGGATCGCTTTAAAAACAGTTTCTAGCATCTAAATTCGTCATCCCAAGTTTCCCGGATCGCTTTAAAAACAATTTCTAGCATCTAAATTCGTCATCCCAAGTATCCCGGATCGCTTTAAAAACAGTTTCTAGCATCTAAATTCGTCATCCCAAGTATCCCGGATCGCTTTAAAAACAGTTTTTAGTATCTAAATTCGTCATTTTAAGTATCCCGGATCGCTTTAAAAACAGTTTCTAGCATCTAAATTCGTCATCCCAAGTATCCCGGATCGCTTTAAAAACAGTTTCTAGCATCGAAATTCGTCATCCCAAGTATCCCGGATCGCTTTAAAAACAGTTTCAAGCATCTAAATTCGTCATCCCAAGTATCCCGGATCGCTTTAAAAACAGTTTCTAGCATCTAAATTCGTCAACTCAAGTATCCCGGATCGCTTTCAAAACAGTTTCTAGCATCTAGATTCGTCAACCCAAGTATCCCGGATCGATTTGAAAACAGTTTCAAGCATAAAAATTCGTCATTTCAAGTATCCCGGATCGCTTTAAAACCAGTTTCTAGCATTTAAATTCGTCAACCCAAGTATCCCGGATCGCTTTGAAAACAGTTTCTAGCATCTAAATTCATCAACTCAAGTATTCCGGATCGCTTTGAAAACAGTTTCTAGCATCTAAATTCGTCATCCCAAGTATCCCGGATCGCTTTAAAAACAGTTTCAAGCATAAAAATTCGTCATCCAAAGTATCTCGGATCGCTTTAAAAACAGTTTCTAGCATCTAAATTCGTCATCCCAAGTATCCCGGATCGCTTTAAAAACAGTTTCTAGCATCTAAATTCGTCATCCCAAGTATCCCGGATCGCTTTAAAAACAGTTTTTAGTATCTAAATTCGTCATTTTAAGTATCCCGGATCGCTTTAAAAACAGTTTCTAGCATCTTAATTCGTCAACCCAAGTATCCCGGATCGCTTAGAAAACAGTTTCTAGCATCTTAATTCGTCATCCCAAGTATCCCGGATCGCTTTAAAAACAGTTTCAAGCATAAAAATTCGTCATTTCAAGTATCCCGGATCGCTTTAAAACCAGTTTCTAGCATCTAAATTCATCAACTCAAGTATTCCGGATCGCTTTGAAAACAGTTTCTAGCATCTTAATTCGTCATCCCAAGTATCCCGGATCGCTTTAAAAACAGTTTCAAGCATAAAAATTCGTCATCCAAAGTATCCCGGATCGCTTGAAAAACAGTTTTTAGTATCTAAATTCGTCATTTTAAGTATCCTGGATCGCTTTAAAAACAGTTTCTAGCATCTTAATTCGTCAACCCAAGTATCCCGGATCGCTTTAAAAACAGTTTCTAGCATCTAAATTCGTCATCCCAAGTATCCCGGATCGCTTGAAAAACAGTTTTTAGTATCTAAATTCGTCATTTTAAGTATCCTGGATCGCTTTAAAAACAGTTTCTAGCATCTTAATTCGTCAACCCAAGTATCCCGGATCGCTTTAAAAACAGTTTCTAGCATCTAAATTCGTCATCCCAAGTATCCCGGATCGCTTTAAAAACAGTTTCTAGCATCTAAATTCGTCATCCCAAGTATCCCGGATCGCTTTAAAAACAGTTTCTAGCATCGAAATTCGTCATCCCAAGTATCCCGGATCGCTTAAAAAACAGTTTCTAGCATCTAAATTCATCATCCCAAGTATCCCGGATCGCTTTAAAAACAGTTTCTAGCATCTAAATTCGTCATCCCAAGTATTCCGGATCGCTTTAAAAACAGTTTCTAGCATCTAAATTCGTCAACCCAAGTATTCCGGATCGCTTTAAAAACAGTTTCTAGCATCTAAATTCATCATCCCAAGTATCCCGGATCGCTTTAAGAACAGTTTCTAGCATCTAAATTCGTCATCCCAAGTATCCCGGATCGCTTTAAAAACAGTTTCTAGCATCTAAATTCGTCAACCCAAGTATCCCGGATCGCTTTAAGAACAGTTTCTAGCATCTAAATTCGTCATCCCAAGTATCCCGGATCGCTTTAAAAACAGTTTCTAGCATCTAAATTCGTCATCCCAAGTATCCCGGACCGCTTTAAAAACAGTTTCTAGCATCTAAATTCGTCATCCCAAGTATCCCGGATCGCTTTAAAAACAGTTTCTAGCATCTAAATTCGTCAACCCAAGTATCCCGGATCGCTTTAAAAACAGTTTCTAGCATCTAAATTCGTCATCCCAAGTATCCCGGATCACTTTAAAAACAGTTTCTAGCATCTAAATTCGTCATCCTAAGTATCCCGGATCGCTTTAAAAACAGTTTCTAGCATCTAAATTCGTCATCCCAAGTATCCCGGATCGCTTTAAAAACAGTTTCAAGCATCTAAATTCGTCATCCCAAGTATTCCGGATCGCTTTAAAAACAGTTTCTAGCATCTAAATTCGTCAACCCAAGTATTCCGGATCGCTTTGAAAACAGTTTCTAGCATCTTAATTCGTCATCCCAAGTATCCCGGATCGCTTTAAAAACAGTTTCAAGCATAAAAATTCGTCATTTCAAGTATCCCGGATCGCTTTAAAACCAGTTTCTAGCATCTAAATTCATCAACTCAAGTATTCCGGATCGCTTTGAAAACAGTTTCTAGCATCTAAATTCGTCATCCCAAGTATCCCGGATCGCTTTAAAAACAGTTTCAAGCATAAAAATTCGTCATCCAAAGTATCCCGGATCGCTTGAAAAACAGTTTTTAGTATCTAAATTCGTCATTTTAAGTATCCTGGATCGCTTTAAAAACAGTTTCTAGCATCTTAATTCGTCAACTCAAGTATTCCGGATCGCTTTGAAAACAGTTTCTAGCATCTAAATTCGTCATCCCAAGTATCCCGGATCGCTTTAAAAACAGTTTCTAGCATCTAAATTCGTCATCCCAAGTATCCCGGATCGCTTTAAAAACAGTTTCTAGCATCTAAATTCGTCATCCCAAGTATCCCGGATCGCTTTAAAAACAGTTTCTAGCATCTAAATTCGTCATCCAAAGTATCCCGGATCGCTTTAAAAACAGTTTCCAGCATCTAAATTCGTCATCCAAAGTATCCCGGATCGCTTTAATAACAGTTTTTAGCATCTAAATTCGTCATCCCAAGTATCCCGGATCGCTTTAAAAACAGTTTCTAGCATCTAAATTCGTCATCCCAAGTATCCCGGATCGCTTTAAAAACAGTTTCTAGCATCTAAATTCGTCAACCCAAGTATCCCGGATCGCTTTAAAAACAGTTTCTAGCACCTAAATTCGTCATCCTAAGTATCCCGGATCACTTTAAAAACAGTTTCTAGCATCTAAATTCGTCATCCTAAGTATCCCGGATCGCTTTAAAAACAGTTTCTAGCATCTAAATTCGTCATCCCAAGTATCCCGGATCGCTTTAAAAACATTTTCAAGCATAAAAATTCTTCATCCCAAGTATCCCGGATCGCTTTAAAAACATTTTCAAGCATAAAAATTCTACATCCCAAGTATCCCGGATCGCTTTAAAAACATTTTCAAGCATAAAAATTCGTCATCCCAAGTATCCCGGATCGCTTTAAAAACAGTTTCTATCATCTAAATTCGTCATCCCAAGTATCCCGGATCGCTTTAAAAACAGTTTCTAGCATCTAAATTCGTCAACCCAAGTATCCCGGATCGCTTTAAAAACAGTTTCTAGCATCTAAATTCGTCAACCCAAGTATCCCGGATCACTTTAAAAACAGTTTCTAGCATCTAAATTCGTCGTCCTAAGTATCCCGGATCGCTTTAAAAACAGTTTCTAGCATCTAAATTCGTCATCCCAAGTATCCCGGATCGCTTTAAAAACATTTTCAAGCATAAAAATTCTTCATCCCAAGTATCCCGGATCGCTTTAAAAACATTTTCAAGCATAAAAATTCTACATCCCAAGTATCCCGGATCGCTTTAAAAACATTTTCAAGCATAAAAATTCGTCATCCCAAGTATCCCGGATCGCTTTAAAAACAGTTTCTATCATCTAAATTCGTCATCCCAAGTATCCCGGATCGCTTTATAAACAGTTTCTAGCATCTAAATTCGTCATCCCAAGTATCCCGGATCGCTTTAAAAACAGTTTCTAGCATCTAAATTCTTCATCCCAAGTATCCCGGATCGCTTTAAAAACATTTTCAAGCATAAAAATTCGTCATCCCAAGTATCCCGGATCGCTTTAAAAACAGTTTCTAGCATCTAAATTCGTCATCCCAAGTATCCCGGATCGCTTTAAAAACAGTTTCTAGCATCTAAATTCGTCAACCCAAGTATCCCGGATCGCTTTAAAAACAGTTTCTAGCATCTAAATTCGTCAACCCAAGTATCCCGGATCGCTTTAAAAACAGTTTCTAGCATCTAAATTCGTCATCCCAAGTATCCCGGATCGCTTTATAAACAGTTTCTAGCATCTAAATTCGTCATCCCAAGTATCCCGGATCGCTTTTAAAACAGTTTCTAGCATCTAAATTCGTCAACCCAAGTATCCCGGATCGCTTTAAAAACAGTTTCTATCATCTAAATTCGTCATCCCAAGTATCCCGGATCGCTTTAAAAACAGTTTCTATCATCTAAATTCGTCATCCCAAGTATCCCGGATCGCTTTATAAACAGTTTCTAGCATCTAAATTCGTCATCCCAAGTATCCCGGATCGCTTTAAAAACAGTTTCTAGCATCTAAATTCGTCATCCCAAGTATCCCGGATCGCTTTAAAAACAGTTTCTATCATCTTAATTCGTCATCCCAAGTATCCCGGATCGCTTTAAAAACAGTTTCTAGCATCTAAATTCGTCAACCCAAGTATCCCGGATCGCTTTAAAAACAGTTTCTAGCATCTTAATTCGTCAACCCAAGTATCCCGGATCGCTTTAAAAACAGTTTCTAGCATCTAAATTCGTCATCCCAAGTATCCCGGATCGCTTTAAAAACATTTTCAAGCATAAAAATTCTTCATCCCAAGTATCCCGGATCGCTTTAAAAACATTTTCAAGCATAAAAATTCGTCATCCCAAGTATCCCGGATCGCTTTAAAAACAGTTTCTATCATCTAAATTCGTCATCCCAAGTATCCCGGATCGCTTTATAAACAGTTTCTAGCATCTAAATTCGTCATTCCAAGTATCCCGGATCGCTTTAAAAACAGTTTCTATCATCTAAATTCGTCATCCCAAGTATCCCGGATCGCTTTAAAAACAGTTTCTAGCATCTAAATTCGTCAACCCAAGTATCCCGGATCGCTTTAAAAACAGTTTCTAGCATCTAAATTCGTCATCCCAAGTAACCCGGATCGCTTTATAAACAGTTTCTAGCATCTAAATTCGTCATCCCAAGTATCCCGGATCACTTTAAAAACAGTTTCTAGCATCTAAATTCGTCATCCCAAGTATCCCGGATCGCTTTAAAAACAGTTTCTAGCATCTAAATTCGTCATCCCAAGTATCCCGGATCGCTTTAAAAACAGTTTCTAGCATCTAAATTCGTCATCCCAAGTATCCCGGATCGCTTTAAAAACAGTTTCTAGCATCTAAATTCGTCATCCCAAGTATCCCGGATCGCTTTAAAAACAGTTTCTAGCATCTAAATTCGTCAACCCAAGTATCCCGGATCGCTTTAAAAACAGTTTCTAGCATCTAAATTCGTCAACCCAAGTATCCCGGATCGCTTTAAAAACAGTTTCTAGCATCTAAATTCGTCAACCCAAGTATCCCGGATCGCTTTATAAACAGTTTCTAGCATCTAAATTCGTCATCCCAAGTATCCCGGATCGCTTTAAAAACAGTTTCTAGCATCTAAATTCGTCATCCTAAGTAACCCGGATCACTTTAAAAACAGTTTCTAGCATCTAAATTCGTCATCCTAAGTATCCCGGATCGCTTTAAAAACAGTTTCTAGCATCTAAATTCGTCATCCCAAGTATCCCGGATCGCTTTATAAACAGTTTCTAGCATCTAAATTCGTCAACCCAAGTATCCCGGATCGCTTTAAAAACAGTTTCTAGCATCTAAATTCGTCAACCCAAGTATCCCGGATCGCTTTAAAAACAGTTTCTAGCATCTAAATTCGTCAACCCAAGTATCCCGGATCGCTTTATAAACAGTTTCTAGCATCTAAATTCGTCATCCCAAGTATCCCGGATCGCTTTAAAAACAGTTTCTAGCATCTAAATTCGTCATCCTAAGTATCCCGGATCGCTTTAAAAACAGTTTCTAGCATCTAAATTCGTCATCCCAAGTATCCCGGATCACTTTAAAAACAGTTTCTAGCATCTAAATTCGTCAACCCAAGTATCCCGGATCGCTTTAAAAACAGTTTCTAGCATCTAAATTCGTCAACCCAAGTATCCCGGATCGCTTTAAAAACAGTTTCTAGCATCTAAATTCGTCAACCCAAGTATCCCGGATCGCTTTAAAAACAGTTTCTAGCATCTAAATTCGTCAACCCAAGTATCCCGGATCGCTTTAAAAACAGTTTCTAGCATCTAAATTCGTCATCCCAAGTATCCCGGATCGCTTTAAAAACATTTTCAAGCATAAAAATTCTTCATCCCAAGTATCCCGGATCGCTTTAAAAACATTTTCAAGCATAAAAATTCTTCATCCCAAGTATCCCGGATCGCTTTAAAAACATTTTCAAGCATAAAAATTCGTCATCCCAAGTATCCCGGATCGCTTTAAAAACAGTTTCTATCATCTAAATTCGTCATCCCAAGTATCCCGGATCGCTTTATAAACAGTTTCTAGCATCTAAATTCGTCATCCCAAGTATCCCGGATCGCTTTAAAAACAGTTTCTATCATCTAAATTCGTCATCCCAAGTATCCCGGATCGCTTTAAAAACAGTTTCTAGCATCTAAATTCGTCAACCCAAGTATCCCGGATCGCTTTAAAAACAGTTTCTAGCATCTAAATTCGTCATCCCAAGTATCCCGGATCGCTTTATAAACAGTTTCTAGCATCTAAATTCGTCATCCCAAGTATCCCGGATCACTTTAAAAACAGTTTCTAGCATCTAAATTCGTCATCCTAAGTATCCCGGATCGCTTTAAAAACAGTTTCTAGCATCTAAATTCGTCATCCCAAGTATCCCGGATCGCTTTAAAAACAGTTTCTATCATCTAAATTCGTCATCCCAAGTATCCCGGATCGCTTTATAAACAGTTTCTAGCATCTAAATTCGTCATCCCAAGTATCCCGGATCGCTTTAAAAACAGTTTCTAGCATCTAAATTCGTCATCCCAAGTATCCCGGATCGCTTTAAAAACAGTTTCTAGCAACTAAATTCGTCATCCCAAGTATCCCGGATCGCTTTAAAAACAGTTTCTAGCATCTAAATTCGTCTACCCAAGTATCCCGGATCGCTTTAAAAACAGTTTCTAGCATCTAAATTCGTCAACCCAAGTATCCCGGATCGCTTTAAAAACAGTTTATAGCATCTAAATTCGTCATCCTAAGTATCCCGGATCACTTTAAAAACAGTTTCTAGCATCTAAATTCGTCATCCTAAGTATCCCGGATCGCTTTAAAAACAGTTTCTAGCATCTAAATTCGTCATCCCAAGTATCCCGGATCGCTTTAAAAACATTTTCAAGCATAAAAATTCTTCATCCCAAGTATCCCGGATCGCTTTAAAAACATTTTCAAGCATAAAAATTCGTCATCCCAAGTATCCCGGATCGCTTTAAACAGTTTCTAGCATCTAAATTCGTCATCCCAAGTATCCCGGATCGCTTTAAAAACAGTTTCTAGCATCTAAATTCGTCATCCCAAGTATCCCGGATCGCTTTAAAAACTGTTTCTAGCATCTTAATTCGTCATCCTAAGTATCCCGGATCACTTTAAAAACAGTTTCTAGCATCTAAATTCGTCATCCTAAGTATCCCGGATCGCTTTAAAAACAGTTTCTAGCATCTAAATTCGTCAACCCAAGTATCCCGGATCGCTTTAAAAACAGTTTCTAGCATCTAAATTCGTCAACCCAAGTATCCCGGATCGCTTTAAAAACAGTTTCTAGCATCTAAATTCGTCATCCCAAGTATCCCGGATCGCTTTAAAAACAGTTTCTAGCATCTAAATTCGTCATCCCAAGTATCCCGGATCGCTTTAAAAACAGTTTCTAGCAACTAAATTCGTCATCCCAAGTATCCCGGATCGCTTTAAAAACAGTTTCTAGCATCTAAATTCGTCTACCCAAGTATCCCGGATCGCTTTAAAAACAGTTTCTAGCATCTAAATTCGTCAACCCAAGTATCCCGGATCGCTTTAAAAACAGTTTCTAGCATCTAAATTCGTCAACCCAAGTATCCCGGATCGCTTTAAAAACAGTTTATAGCATCTAAATTCGTCATCCTGAGTATCCCGGATCACTTTAAAAACAGTTTCTAGCATCTAAATTCGTCATCCTAAGTATCCCGGATCGCTTTAAAAACAGTTTCTAGCATCTAAATTCGTCATCCCAAGTATCCCGGATCGCTTTAAAAACATTTTCAAGCATAAAAATTCTTCATCCCAAGTATCCCGGATCGCTTTAAAAACATTTTCAAGCATAAAAACTCTTCATCCCAAGTATCCCGGATCGCTTTAAAAACATTTTCAAGCATAAAAATTCGTCATCCCAAGTATCCCGGATCGCTTTAAACAGTTTTTAGCATCTAAATTCGTCATCCCAAGTATCCCGGATCGCTTTAAAAACAGTTTCTAGCATCTAAATTCGTCATCCCAAGTATCCCGGATCGCTTTAAAAACAGTTTCTAGCATCTAAATTCGTCATCCTAAGTATCCCGGATCACTTTAAAAACAGTTTCTAGCATCTAAATTCGTCATCCTAAGTATCCCGGATCGCTTTAAAAACAGTTTCTAGCATCTAAATTCGTCATCCCAAGTATCCCGGATCGCTTTAAAAACAGTTTCTAGCATCTAAATTCGTCATCCCAAGTATCCCGGATCGCTTTAAAAACAGTTTCTATCATCTAAATTCGTCATCCCAAGTATCCCGGATCGCTTTAAAAACAGTTTCTAGCATCTAAATTCGTCATCCCAAGTATCCCGGATCGCTTTATAAACAGTTTCTAGCATCTAAATTCGTCAACCCAAGTATCCCGGATCGCTTTAAAAACAGTTTCTAGCATCTAAATTCGTCAACCCAAGTATCCCGGATCGCTTTAAAAACAGTTTCTAGCATCTAAATTCGTCAACCCAAGTATCCCGGATCGCTTTAAAAACAGTTTCTAGCATCTAAATTCGTCATCCCAAGTATCCCGGATCGCTTTATAAACAGTTTCTAGCATCTAAATTCGTCATCCCAAGTATCCCGGATCACTTTAAAAACAGTTTCTAGCATCTAAATTCGTCATCCTAAGTATCCCGGATCGCTTTAAAAACAGTTTCTAGCATCTAAATTCGTCAACCCAAGTATCCCGGATCGCTTTAAAAACAGTTTATAGCATCTAAATTCGTCATCCTGAGTATCCCGGATCACTTTAAAAACAGTTTCTAGCATCTAAATTCGTCATCCTAAGTATCCCGGATCGCTTTAAAAACAGTTTCTAGCATCTAAATTCGTCATCCCAAGTATCCCGGATCGCTTTAAAAACATTTTCAAGCATAAAAATTCTTCATCCCAAGTATCCCGGATCGCTTTAAAAACATTTTCAAGCATAAAAACTCTTCATCCCAAGTATCCCGGATCGCTTTAAAAACATTTTCAAGCATAAAAATTCGTCATCCCAAGTATCCCGGATCGCTTTAAACAGTTTTTAGCATCTAAATTCGTCATCCCAAGTATCCCGGATCGCTTTAAAAACAGTTTCTAGCATCTAAATTCGTCATCCCAAGTATCCCGGATCGCTTTAAAAACTGTTTCTAGCATCTTAATTCGTCATCCTAAGTATCCCGGATCACTTTAAAAACAGTTTCTAGCATCTAAATTCGTCATCCTAAGTATCCCGGATCGCTTTAAAAACAGTTTCTAGCATCTAAATTCGTCATCCCAAGTATCCCGGATCGCTTTAAAAACAGTTTCTAGCATCTAAATTCGTCAACCCAAGTATCCCGGATCGCTTTAAAAACAGTTTCTATCATCTAAATTCGTCATCCCAAGTATCCCGGATCGCTTTAAAAACAGTTTCTAGCATCTAAATTCGTCATCCCAAGTATCCCGGATCGCTTTATAAACAGTTTCAAGCATCTAAATTCGTCAACCCAAGTATCCCGGATCGCTTTAAAAACAGTTTCTAGCATCTAAATTCGTCATCCCAAGTATCCCGGATCGCTTTATAAACAGTTTCTAGCATCTAAATTCGTCAACCCAAGTATCCCGGATCGCTTTAAAAACAGTTTCTAGCATCTAAATTCGTCATCCCAAGTATCCCGGATCGCTTTATAAACAGTTTCTAGCATCTAAATTCGTCATCCCAAGTATCCCGGATCACTTTAAAAACAGTTTCTAGCATCTAAATTCGTCATCCTAAGTATCCCGGATCGCTTTAAAAACAGTTTCTAGCATCTAAATTCGTCAACCCAAGTATCCCGGATCGCTTTAAAAACAGTTTATAGCATCTAAATTCGTCATCCTAAGTATCCCGGATCACTTTAAAAACAGTTTCTAGCATCTAAATTCGTCATCCCAAGTATCCCGGATCGCTTTATAAACAGTTTCTAGCATCTAAATTCGTCATCCCAAGTATCCCGGATCGCTTTAAAAACATTTTCAAGCATAAAAATTCTTCATCCCAAGTATCCCGGATCGCTTTAAAAACATTTTCAAGCATAAAAATTCTTCATCCCAAGTATCCCGGATCGCTTTAAAAACATTTTCAAGCATAAAAATTCGTCATCCCAAGTATCCCGGATCGCTTTAAACAGTTTCTAGCATCTAAATTCGTCAACCCAAGTATCCCGGATCGCTTTAAAAACAGTTTATAGCATCTAAATTCGTCATCCTGAGTATCCCGGATCACTTTAAAAACAGTTTCTAGCATCTAAATTCGTCATCCTAAGTATCCCGGATCGCTTTAAAAACAGTTTCTAGCATCTAAATTCGTCATCCCAAGTATCCCGGATCGCTTTAAAAACATTTTCAAGCATAAAAATTCTTCATCCCAAGTATCCCGGATCGCTTTAAAAACATTTTCAAGCATAAAAACTCTTCATCCCAAGTATCCCGGATCGCTTTAAAAACATTTTCAAGCATAAAAATTCGTCATCCCAAGTATCCCGGATCGCTTTAAACAGTTTTTAGCATCTAAATTCGTCATCCCAAGTATCCCGGATCGCTTTAAAAACAGTTTCTAGCATCTAAATTCGTCATCCCAAGTATCCCGGATCGCTTTAAAAACTGTTTCTAGCATCTTAATTCGTCATCCTAAGTATCCCGGATCGCTTTAAAAACAGTTTCTAGCATCTAAATTCGTCATCCTAAGTATCCCGGATCGCTTTAAAAACAGTTTCTAGCATCTAAATTCGTCATCCCAAGTATCCCGGATCGCTTTAAAAACAGTTTCTAGCATCTAAATTCGTCAACCCAAGTATCCCGGATCGCTTTAAAAACAGTTTCTATCATCTAAATTCGTCATCCCAAGTATCCCGGATCGCTTTAAAAACAGTTTCTAGCATCTAAATTCGTCATCCCAAGTATCCCGGATCGCTTTATAAACAGTTTCTAGCATCTAAATTCGTCAACCCAAGTATCCCGGATCGCTTTAAAAACAGTTTCTAGCATCTAAATTCGTCATCCCAAGTATCCCGGATCGCTTTATAAACAGTTTCTAGCATCTAAATTCGTCAACCCAAGTATCCCGGATCGCTTTAAAAACAGTTTCTAGCATCTAAATTCGTCATCCCAAGTATCCCGGATCGCTTTAAAAACAGTTTCTAGCATCTAAATTCGTCATCCCAAGTATCCCGGATCGCTTTAAAAACAGTTTCTAGCATCTAAATTCGTCATCCTAAGTATCCCGGATCGCTTTAAAAACAGTTTCTAGCATCTAAATTCGTCAACCCAAGTATCCCGGATCGCTTTAAAAACAGTTTCTAGCATCTAAATTCGTCATCCTAAGTATCCCGGATCACTTTAAAAACAGTTTCTAGCATCTAAATTCGTCATCCTAAGTATCCCGGATCGCTTTAAAAACAGTTTCTAGCATCTAAATTCGTCATCCCAAGTATCCCGGATCGCTTTAAAAACATTTTCAAGCATAAAAATTCTTCATCCCAAGTATCCCGGATCGCTTTAAAAACATTTTCAAGCATAAAAATTCTTCATCCCAAGTATCCCGGATCGCTTTAAAAACATTTTCAAGCATAAAAATTCGTCATCCCAAGTATCCCGGATCGCTTTAAACAGTTTCTAGCATCTAAATTCGTCATCCCAAGTATCCCGGATCGCTTTAAAAACAGTTTCTAGCATCTAAATTCGTCATCCCAAGTATCCCGGATCGCTTTAAAAACTGTTTCTAGCATCTTAATTCGTCATCCTAAGTATCCCGGATCACTTTAAAAACAGTTTCTAGCATCTAAATTCGTCATCCTAAGTATCCCGGATCGCTTTAAAAACAGTTTCTAGCATCTAAATTCGTCATCCCAAGTATCCCGGATCGCTTTAAAAACAAAATCTAGCATCTAAATTCGTCAACCCAAGTATCCCGGATCGCTTTAAAAACAGTTTCTAGCATCTAAATTCGTCATCCCAAGTATCCCGGATCGCTTTAAAAACAGTTTCTAGCATCTAAATTCGTCATCCCAAGTATCCCGGATCGCTTTAAAAACAGTTTCTAGCAACTAAATTCGTCATCCCAAGTATCCCGGATCGCTTTAAAAACAGTTTCTAGCATCTAAATTCGTCTACCCAAGTATCCCGGATCGCTTTAAAAACAGTTTCTAGCATCTAAATTCGTCAACCCAAGTATCCCGGATCGCTTTAAAAACAGTTTCTAGCATCTAAATTCGTCAACCCAAGTATCCCGGATCGCTTTAAAAACAGTTTATAGCATCTAAATTCGTCATCCTGAGTATCCCGGATCACTTTAAAAACAGTTTCTAGCATCTAAATTCGTCATCCCAAGTATCCCGGATCGCTTTAAAAACAGTTTCTAGCATCTAAATTCGTCATCCCAAGTATCCCGGATCGCTTTAAAAACATTTTCAAGCATAAAAATTCTTCATCCCAAGTATCCCGGATCGCTTTAAAAACATTTTCAAGCATAAAAACTCTTCATCCCAAGTATCCCGGATCGCTTTAAAAACATTTTCAAGCATAAAAATTCGTCATCCCAAGTATCCCGGATCGCTTTAAACAGTTTCTAGCATCTAAATTCGTCATCCCAAGTATCCCGGATCGCTTTAAAAACAGTTTCTAGCATCTAAATTCGTCATCCCAAGTATCCCGGATCGCTTTAAAAACTGTTTCTAGCATCTTAATTCGTCATCCTAAGTATCCCGGATCACTTTAAAAACAGTTTCTAGCATCTAAATTCGTCATCCTAAGTATCCCGGATCGCTTTAAAAACAGTTTCTAGCATCTAAATTCGTCATCCCAAGTATCCCGGATCGCTTTAAAAACAGTTTCTAGCATCTAAATTCGTCATCCCAAGTATCCCGGATCGCTTTAAAAACAGTTTCTAGCATCTAAATTCGTCATCCCAAGTATCCCGGATCGCTTTATAAACAGTTTCTAGCATCTAAATTCGTCAACCCAAGTATCCCGGATCGCTTTAAAAACAGTTTCTAGCATCTAAATTCGTCATCCCAAGTATCCCGGATCGCTTTATAAACAGTTTCTAGCATCTAAATTCGTCAACCCAAGTATCCCGGATCGCTTTAAAAACAGTTTCTAGCATCTAAATTCGTCATCCCAAGTATCCCGGATCGCTTTATAAACAGTTTCTAGCATCTAAATTCGTCATCCCAAGTATCCCGGATCACTTTAAAAACAGTTTCTAGCATCTAAATTCGTCATCCTAAGTATCCCGGATCGCTTTAAAAACAGTTTCTAGCATCTAAATTCGTCATCCCAAGTATCCCGGATCGCTTTATAAACAGTTTCTAGCATCTAAATTCGTCAACCCAAGTATCCCGGATCGCTTTAAAAACAGTTTCTAACATCTAAATTCGTCATCCCAAGTATCCCGGATCGCTTTATAAACAGTTTCTAGCATCTAAATTCGTCAACCCAAGTATCCCGGATCGCTTTAAAAACAGTTTCTAGCATCTAAATTCGTCATCCCAAGTATCCCGGATCGCTTTATAAACAGTTTCTAGCATCTAAATTCGTAAACCCAAGTATCCCGGATCGCTTTAAAAACAGTTTCTAGCATCTAAATTCGTCATCCCAAGTATCCCGGATCGCTTTAAAAACAGTTTCTATCATCTAAATTCGTCATCCCAAGTATCCCGGATCGCTTTATAAACAGTTTCTAGCATCTAAATTCGTCATCCCAAGTATCCCGGATCGCTTTAAAAACAGTTTCTAGCATCTAAATTCGTCATCCCAAGTATCCCGGATCGCTTTAAAAACAGTTTCTAGCAACTAAATTCGTCATCCCAAGTATCCCGGATCGCTTTAAAAACAGTTTCTAGCATCTAAATTCGTCTACCCAAGTATCCCGGATCGCTTTAAAAACAGTTTCTAGCATCTAAATTCGTCAACCCAAGTATCCCGGATCGCTTTAAAAACAGTTTCTAGCATCTAAATTCGTCAACCCAAGTATCCCGGATCGCTTTAAAAACAGTTTATAGCATCTAAATTCGCCATCCTAAGTATCCCGGATCACTTTAAAAACAGTTTCTAGCATCTAAATTCGTCAACCCAAGTATCCCGGATCGCTTTAAAAACAGTTTCTAGCATCTAAATTCGTCAACCCAAGTATCCCGGATCGCTTTAAAAACATTTTCAAGCATAAAAATTCTTCATCCCAAGTATCCCGGATCGCTTTAAAAACATTTTCAAGCATAAAAATTCGTCATCCCAAGTATCCCGGATCGCTTTAAAAACATTTTCAAGCATAAAAATTCGTCATCCCAAGTATCCCGGATCGCTTTAAACAGTTTCTAGCATCTAAATTCGTCATCCCAAGTATCCCGGATCGCTTTAAAAACAGTTTCTAGCATCTAAATTCGTCATCCCAAGTATCCCGGATCGCTTTAAAAACTGTTTCTAGCATCTTAATTCGTCATCCTAAGTATCCCGGATCACTTTAAAAACAGTTTCTAGCATCTAAATTCGTCATCCTAAGTATCCCGGATCGCTTTAAAAACAGTTTCTAGCATCTAAATTCGTCATCCCAAGTATCCCGGATCGCTTTAAAAACAGTTTCTAGCATCTAAATTCGTCAACCCAAGTATCCCGGATCGCTTTAAAAACAGTTTCTAGCATCTAAATTCGTCATCCCAAGTATCCCGGATCGCTTTATAAACAGTTTCTAGCATCTAAATTCATCAACCCAAGTATCCCGGATCGCTTTAAAAACATTTTCAAGCATAAAAATTCTTTATCCCAAGTATCCCGGATCGCTTTAAAAACATTTTCAAGCATAAAAATTCGTCATCCCAAGTATCCCGGATCGCTTTAAACAGTTTCTAGCATCTAAATTCGTCATCCCAAGTATCCCGGATCGCTTTAAAAACAGTTTCTAGCATCTAAATTCGTCATCCCAAGTATCCCGGATCGCTTTAAAAACTGTTTCTAGCATCTTAATTCGTCATCCTAAGTATCCCGGATCACTTTAAAAACAGTTTCTAGCATCTAAATTCGTCATCCTAAGTATCCCGGATCGCTTTAAAAACAGTTTCTAGCATCTAAATTCGTCATCCCAAGTATCCCGGATCGCTTTAAAAACAGTTTCTAGCATCTAAATTCGTCAACCCAAGTATCCCGGATCGCTTTAAAAACAGTTTCTAGCATCTAAATTC
Organism: Anopheles coustani; assembly: GCF_943734705.1. Taxonomy (NCBI): domain Eukaryota; kingdom Metazoa; phylum Arthropoda; class Insecta; order Diptera; family Culicidae; genus Anopheles; species Anopheles coustani. The sequence continues at coordinate 49,873 of NW_026525417.1, read as the reverse complement.
GTCATCCCAAGTATCCCGGATCGCTTTATAAACAGTTTCTAGCATCTAAATTCGTCAACCCAAGTATCCCGGATCGCTTTAAAAACAGTTTCTAGCATCTAAATTCGTCATCCCAAGTATCCCGGATCGCTTTATAAACAGTTTCTAGCATCTAAATTCGTCATCCCAAGTATCCCGGATCACTTTAAAAACAGTTTCTATCATCTAAATTCGTCATCCCAAGTATCCCGGATCGCTTTAAAAACAGTTTCTAGCATCTAAATTCGTCATCCCAAGTATCCCGGATCGCTTTAAAAACAGTTTCTAGCATCTAAATTCGTCATCCCAAGTATCCCGGATCGCTTTATAAACAGTTTCTAGCATCTAAATTCGTCATCCCAAGTATCCCGGATCACTTTAAAAACAGTTTCTAGCATCTAAATTCGTCATCCTAAGTATCCCGGATCGCTTTAAAAACAGTTTCTAGCATCTAAATTCGTCATCCCAAGTATCCCGGATCGCTTTAAAAACAGTTTCTATCATCTAAATTCGTCATCCCAAGTATCCCGGATCGCTTTATAAACAGTTTCTAGCATCTAAATTCGTCATCCCAAGTATCCCGGATCGCTTTAAAAACAGTTTCTAGCATCTAAATTCGTCATCCCAAGTATCCCGGATCGCTTTAAAAACAGTTTCTAGCATCTAAATTCGTCAACCCAAGTATCCCGGATCGCTTTAAAAACAGTTTCTAGCATCTAAATTCGTCATCCCAAGTATCCCGGATCGCTTTATAAACAGTTTCTAGCATCTAAATTCGTCATCCCAAGTATCCCGGATCACTTTAAAAACAGTTTCTAGCATCTAAATTCGTCATCCTAAGTATCCCGGATCGCTTTAAAAACAGTTTCTAGCATCTAAATTCGTCATCCCAAGTATCCCAGATCGCTTTAAAAACAGTTTCTATCATCTAAATTCGTCATCCCAAGTATCCCGGATCGCATTAAAAACAGTTTCTAGCATCTAAATTCGTCATCCCAAGTATCCCGGATCGCTTTAAAAACAGTTTCTAGCATCTAAATTCGTCATCCCAAGTATCCCGGATCGCTTTAAAAACAGTTTCTAGCAACTAAATTCGTCATCCCAAGTATCCCGGATCGCTTTAAAAACAGTTTCTAGCATCTAAATTCGTCTACCCAAGTATCCCGGATCGCTTTAAAAACAGTTTCTAGCATCTAAATTCGTCATCCCAAGTATCCCGGATCGCTTTAAAAACAGTTTCTAGCATCTAAATTCGTCATCAAAATTATCCCGGATCGCTTTAAAAACAGTTTCTAGCATCTAAATTCGTCATCCCAAGTATCCCGGATCGCTTTAAAAACAGTTTCTAGCATCTAAATTCGTCATCCCAAGTATCCCGGATCGCTTTAAAAACTGTTTCTAGCATCTAAATTCGTCATCCCAAGTATCCCGGATCGCTTTAAAAACAGTTTCTAGCAACTAAATTCGTCATCCTAAGTATCCCGGATCGCTTTAAAAACAGTTTATAGCATCTAAATTCGTCAACCCAAGTATCCCGGATCGCTTTAAAAACAGTTTATAGCATCTAAATTCGTCATCCTAAGTATCCCGGATCACTTTAAAAACAGTTTCTAGCATCTAAATTCGTCATCCTAAGTATCCCGGATCGCTTTAAAAACAGTTTCTAGCATCTAAATTCGTCATCCCAAGTATCCCGGATAGCTTTAAAAACATTTTCAAGCATAAAAATTCTTCATCCCAAGTATCCCGGATCGCTTTAAAAACATTTTCAAGCATAAAAATTCGTCATCCCAAGTATCCCGGATCGCTTTAAACAGTTTCTAGCATCTAAATTCGTCATCCCAAGTATCCCGGATCGCTTTAAAAACAGTTTCTAGCATCTAAATTCGTCATCCCAAGTATCCCGGATCGCTTTAAAAACTGTTTCTAGCATCTTAATTCGTCATCCTAAGTATCCCGGATCACTTTAAAAACAGTTTCTAGCATCTAAATTCGTCATCCTAAGTATCCCGGATCGCTTTAAAAACAGTTTCTAGCATCTAAATTCGTCATCCCAAGTATCCCGGATCGCTTTAAAAACAGTTTCTAGCATCTAAATTCGTCAACCCAAGTATCCCGGATCGCTTTAAAAACAGTTTCTAGCATCTAAATTCGTCATCCCAAGTATCCCGGATCGCTTTAAAAACAGTTTCTAGCATCTAAATTCGTCATCCCAAGTATCCCGGATCGCTTTAAAAACAGTTTCTAGCAACTAAATTCGTCATCCCAAGTATCCCGGATCGCTTTAAAAACAGTTTCTAGCATCTAAATTCGTCTACCCAAGTATCCCGGATCGCTTTAAAAACAGTTTCTAGCATCTAAATTCGTCAACCCAAGTATCCCGGATCGCTTTAAAAACAGTTTCTAGCATCTAAATTCGTCAACCCAAGTATCCCGGATCGCTTTAAAAACAGTTTATAGCATCTAAATTCGTCATCCTAAGTATCCCGGATCACTTTAAAAACAGTTTCTAGCATCTAAATTCGTCATCCTAAGTATCCCGGATCGCTTTAAAAACAGTTTCTAGCATCTAAATTCGTCATCCCAAGTATCCCGGATCGCTTTAAAAACATTTTCAAGCATAAAAATTCTTCATCCCAAGTATCCCGGATCGCTTTAAAAACATTTTCAAGCATAAAAATTCTTCATCCCAAGTATCCCGGATCGCTTTAAAAACATTTTCAAGCATAAAAATTCGTCATCCCAAGTATCCCGGATCGCTTTAAACAGTTTCTAGCATCTAAATTCGTCATCCCAAGTATCCCGGATCGCTTTAAAAACTGTTTCTAGCATCTTAATTCGTCATCCTAAGTATCCCGGATCACTTTAAAAACAGTTTCTAGCATCTAAATTCGTCATCCTAAGTATCCCGGATCGCTTTAAAAACAGTTTCTAGCATCTAAATTCGTCATCCCAAGTATCCCGGATCGCTTTAAAAACAGTTTCTAGCATCTAAATTCGTCAACCCAAGTATCCCGGATCGCTTTAAAAACAGTTTCTAGCATCTAAATTCGTCATCCCAAGTATCCCGGATCGCTTTATAAACAGTTTCTAGCATCTAAATTCGTCAACCCAAGTATCCCGGATCGCTTTAAAAACAGTTTCTAGCATCTAAATTCGTCATCCCAAGTATCCCGGATCGCTTTATAAACAGTTTCTAGCATCTACATTCGTCATCCCAAGTATCCTGGATCGCTTTAAAAACAGTTTCTATCATCTAAATTCATCATCCCAAGTATCCCGGATCGCTTTAAAAACAGTTTCTAGCATCTAAATTCGTCATCCCAAGTATCCCGGATCGCTTTAAAAACAGTTTCTAGCATCTAAATTCGTCATCCCAAGTATCCCGGATCGCTTTAAAAACAGTTTCTAGCACCTAAATTCGTCATCCCAAGTATCCCGGATCGCTTTAAAAACAGTTTCTAGCATCTAAATTCGTCATCCCAAGTATCCCGGATCGCTTTAAAAACAGTTTCTAGCAACTAAATTCGTCATCCCAAGTATCCCGGATCGCTTTAAAAACAGTTTCTAGCATCTAAATTCGTCATCCCAAGTACCCCGGATCGCTTTAAAAACAGTTTCTAGCATCTAAATTCGTCATCCCAAGTATCCCGGATCGCTTTAAAAACAGTTTCTAGCATCTAAATTCGTCATCCCAAGTATCCCGGATCGCTTTAAAAACAGTTTCTAGCAACTAAATTCGTCATCCCAAGTATCCCGGATCGCTTTAAAAACAGTTTCTAGCATCTAAATTCGTCATCCCAAGTACCCCGGATCGCTTTAAAAACAGTTTCTAGCATCTAAATTCGTCATCCCAAGTATCCCGGATCGCTTTAAAAACAGTTTCTAGCATCTAAATTCGTCATCCCAAGTACCCCGGATCGCTTTAAAAACAGTTTCTAGCATCTAAATTCGTCATCCCAAGTATCCCGGATCGCTTTAAAAACAGTTTCTAGCATCTAAATTCGTCATCCCAAGTATCCCGGATCGCTTTAAAAACAGTTTCTAGCACCTTAATTCGTCATCCCAAGTATCCCGGATCGCTTTAAAAACAGTTTCTAGCACCTAAATTCGTCATCCCAAGTATCCCGGATCGCTTTAAAAACAGTTTCTAGCATCTAAATTCGTCATCCCAAGTATCCCGGATCGCTTTAAAAACAGTTTCTAGCAACTAAATTCGTCATCCCAAGTATCCCGGATCGCTTTAAAAACAGTTTCTAGCATCTAAATTCGTCATCCCAAGTATCCCGGATCGCTTTAAAAACAGTTTCTAGCATCTAAATTCGTCATCCCAAGTATCCCGGATCGCTTTAAAAACAGTTTCTAGCATCTAAATTCGTCATCCCAAGTATCCCGGACCGCTTTAAAAACAGTTTCTAGCATCTAAATTCGTCATCCCAAGTATCCCGGACCGCTTTAAAAACAGTTTCTAGCATCTAAATTCGTCATCCCAAGTATCCCGGATCGCTTTAAAAACAGTTTCTAGCACCTAAATTCGTCATCCCAAGTATCCCGGATCGCTTTAAAAACAGTTTCTAGCATCTAAATTCGTCATCCCAAGTATCCCGGATCGCTTTAAAAACAGTTTCTAGCATCTAAATTCGTCATCCCAAGTATCCCGGACCGCTTTAAAAACAGTTTCTAGCATCTAAATTCGTCATCCCAAGTATCCCGGATCGCTTTAAAAACAGTTTCTAGCATCTAAATTCGTCATCCCAAGTATCCCGGATCGCTTTAAAAACAGTTTCTAGCATCTAAATTCGTCATCCCTAGTATCCCGGACCGCTTTAAAAACAGTTTCTAGCATCTAAATTCGTCATCCCAAGTATCCCGGACCGCTTTAAAAACAGTTTCTAGCATCTAAATTCGTCATCCCAAGTATCCCGGATCACTTTAAAAACAGTTTCTAGCATCTAAATTCGTCATCCCAAGTATCCCGGATCGCTTTAAAAACAGTTTCTAGCACCTAAATTCGTCATCCCAAGTATCCCGGATCGCTTTAAAAACAGTTTCTAGCATCTAAATTCGTCATCCCAAGTATCCCGGATCGCTTTAAAAACAGTTTCTAGCAACTAAATTCGTCATCCCAAGTATCCCGGATCGCTTTAAAAACAGTTTCTAGCATCTAAATTCGTCATCCCAAGTACCCCGGATCGCTTTAAAAACAGTTTCTAGCATCTAAATTCGTCATCCCAAGTATCCCGGATCGCTTTAAAAACAGTTTCTAGCACCTAAATTCGTCATCCCAAGTATCCCGGATCGCTTTAAAAACAGTTTCTAGCATCTAAATTCGTCATCCCAAGTATCCCGGATCGCTTTAAAAACAGTTTCTAGCAACTAAATTCGTCATCCCAAGTATCCCGGATCGCTTTTAAAACAGTTTCTAGCACCTAAATTCGTCATCCCAAGTATCCCGGATCGCTTTAAAAACAGTTTCTAGCATCTAAATTCGTCATCCCAAGTATCCCGGATCGCTTTAAAAACAGTTTCTAGCATCTAAATTCGTCATCCCAAGTATCCCGGATCGCTTTAAAAACAGTTTCTAGCAACTAAATTCGTCATCCCAAGTATCCCGGATCGCTTTAAAAACAGTTTCTAGCATCTAAATTCGTCATCCCAAGTATCCCGGATCGCTTTAAAAACAGTTTCTAGCATCTAAATTCGTCATCCCAAGTATCCCGGATCGCTTTAAAAACAGTTTCTAGCATCTAAATTCGTCATCCCAAGTATCCCGGACCGCTTTAAAAACAGTTTCTAGCATCTAAATTCGTCATCCCAAGTATCCCGGACCGCTTTAAAAACAGTTTCTAGCATCTAAATTCGTCATCCCAAGTATCCCGGATCGCTTTAAAAACAGTTTCTAGCATCTAAATTCGTCATCCCAAGTATCCCGGATCGCTTTAAAAACAGTTTCTAGCATCTAAATTCGTCATCCCAAGTATCCCGGATCGCTTTAAAAACAGTTTCTAGCATCTAAATTCGTCATCCCAAGTATCCCGGATCGCTTTAAAAACAGTTTCTAGCATCTAAATTCGTCATCCCAAGTATCCCGGATCGCTTTAAAAACAGTTTCTAGCATCTAAATTCGTCATCCCAAGTATCCCGGACCGCTTTAAAAACAGTTTCTAGCATCTAAATTCGTCATCCCAAGTATCCCGGACCGCTTTAAAAACAGTTTCTAGCATCTAAATTCGTCATCCCAAGTATCCCGGATCGCTTTAAAAACAGTTTCTAGCAACTAAATTCGTCATCCCAAGTATCCCGGATCGCTTTAAAAACAGTTTCTAGCATCTAAATTCGTCATCCCAAGTATCCCGGATCGCTTTAAAAACAGTTTCTAGCAACTAAATTCGTCATCCCAAGTATCCCGGATCGCTTTAAAAACAGTTTCTAGCATCTAAATTCGTCATCCCAAGTATCCCGGACCGCTTTAAAAACAGTTTCTAGCATCTAAATTCGTCATCCCAAGTATCCCGGACCGCTTTAAAAACAGTTTCTAGCATCTAAATTCGTCATCCCAAGTATCCCGGATCGCTTTAAAAACAGTTTCTAGCATCTAAATTCGTCATCCCAAGTATCCCGGATCGCTTTAAAAACAGTTTCTAGCATCTAAATTCGTCATCCCAAGTATCCCGGACCGCTTTAAAAACAGTTTTCTAGCATCTAAATTCGTCATCCCAAGTATCCCGGACCGCTTTAAAAACAGTTTCTAGCATCTAAATTCGTCATCCCAAGTATCCCGGATCGCTTTAAAAACAGTTTCTAGCATCTAAATTCGTCATCCCAAGTATCCCGGATCGCTTTAAAAACAGTTTCTAGCAACTAAATTCGTCATCCCAAGTATCCCGGATCGCTTTAAAAACAGTTTCTAGCATCTAAATTCGTCATCCCAAGTATCCCGGATCGCTTTAAAAACAGTTTCTAGCAACTAAATTCGTCATCCCAAGTATCCCGGATCGCTTTAAAAAACAGTTTCTAGCATCTAAATTCGTCATCCCAAGTACCCCGGATCGCTTTAAAAACAGTTTCTAGCATCTAAATTCGTCATCCCAAGTATCCCGGATCGCTTTAAAAACAGTTTCTAGCATCTAAATTCGTCATCCCAAGTACCCCGGATCGCTTTAAAAACAGTTTCTAGCATCTAAATTCGTCATCCCAAGTATCCTGGATCGCTTTAAAAACAGTTTCTAGCATCTAAATTCGTCATCCCAAG